>NC_041402.2:11514196-11814196 GCF_900747795.2 Erpetoichthys calabaricus | reverse complement strand
CTCATTCTAATCTGGACATATGACATTACATTAGAATATAAGGTTCTCCTTCTGTTTACTACAAAAATTTCATAATATATCACAAATACCAAGAATTATGAACAGATCCACACATTTAATGTAGTGAGCAACAGACCAGTTGATCCAGTATATGAAATCAAATTCTAAATAAGGTAGAGATTTTGAAAGAAATGTTTTACTGGTAAGCTAGTACAGTGGAACCTCGGGTCACGAACGTCTCGGACCACGTACAAATCGGGTTACGACCAAAAAGTTCGCCACACTTGGGTGACGAACAAGCCAGTTTCCCTTTCCGGTTTGTATGCGGCGGTGATTTCCGCATGTGTTCAGTCTCTCCCTGTGCAGCGAGCGAGCATGAGCGAGAGAGCGTATATATACTTTCAAACAGCTCGTATGGTCCGTAACGGATTAATTGTATTTACATACAATCCTATGGGGGAAATTACTTCGGGTCACGACCAAATCGGGTTTGCGAACAGAGTTTTGGAACGAATTACGGTCATGACCCGAGGTTCCACTGTATAGCTAAGCTAGAATATAGTAAATGTAAAACAGGCTCTATCACAAAATATCAAAATCACTTAATGAAAATGAGAACAGAAATAAGATTCTTCTGTTGATCTATTAGTTTGTCTTTGTGCATGGTCTTATATTTGAACTTCATGCAACTACTGAGGATAGCCCTTTAAGAACATTCTTGTGGTTCATCCCGATTGGTGAATTGATGCAAACAGGAAGTGAGGACAGGAAATGGCAGTGTCCAGTGTGGTGTTTGCACAGTTGGTGATAAAAAAAGATTTACTTTTATGGTTCAAGGGAGGCGAATATCTGTGGTTAAATGTGTCTGAATAGCAGATAAGAGGTTCACCTGTATGCACAATTAATCATTAATGCATTTGTCATTCATTAAAAAATGTGTGTGTAAGAAAAATGTATACAAAAACATTACACCTGTATTTACTGAACCATCAGACCTTTTACTTATACTGTGATATGGATTTGGGCCATATTGCCCACTTCTAAATGAAGATAAAAATTTAGCTAATGTACCTATTTTATAAATACATTCTAAAACCCTCTACAAAAAAATTGGTAATTCCTGCCAGCAGCTTTCTTCTTTTTTGTTGCATCTGGACTTAACTTTTCCGTTGCATCTGGACTTAACTTTTCCATGCACAGAATAAGCGGCAATCCTCATATTTTATATGTGCCACTTCTTTTAGCATTCTGTTGCTTGTGCTTAAGTACCAACATAACACACTTGATATATAATTAAAGGTTTTGTCTTGTCCTCGCAACCACTCGTGCACCCGCGTTATTGTTGAACACTACATGCTGAGGGGTACTCCTGTCACTAGTGCAAGTTACTGTGACTCTCTGGAGACCAATGTGAAGCCTGCTATTTGATCCAAGCGGTTGGGACTGCTGTCTCCAGGGGTCCTTTTGCCTCAAGACAATGACACACACACACTGCCAAGAACACCAAGGCTTGTCTGGAGAAACTGAAGTTTGAGGTATTGCCACATCCTTCTTATTTGCCAGATTTGGCACCATGGGATTTCCACCTTTTCAGACCGTTTAAAAAAAAAAAAAAAAAAAAAAACGTCAGGGTGGTCATCGATTCAACAGATGACAATGTGAAGAAAGTGGTACACGAGTAGTTGCGAGAACAAGACAAAACCTTTTATTCTGCTGGAATCCAGGCAGGTGGTGCAAGTGCATTGAGAAGGGTGGAGGCTACACTGAGAAATGACAGCATCAGTTTTACTAAGGTTTGTTCCATTTTCTAATAAATCCCATTTTCTAACTTTAGCATGACACCCCCTTGTAAAAAGATTAGCGAAATTGTGCAATGTTTTTATGCAATTTTCATTTTTCTTCAAATGCGTATGTCGTATGGTATACATCGTAAATATTTTTTCCGTCTTTATTACGAGAATACAACAATGATACTCTCATGTCAATACAACCAAGTTAAGGCACATACGTCAAACAAAATACCTTATATAGATCCACTCCACTAAGAACATCAGTAGTTTATTTATGTGCTAGCAGTAATAAAGCCTATGTAAAGCCTTAGAAATTGTCGTATTCCTTCCACGTATTAAGTTAGATACTGATGATACTTCAAAAAGTAGATGACCATTCATGTTGCATAGATGGCAATTTCCAATAGTTTTAGCATGTGCTGTAACTATAAATAAATCTCAGGGCCAGAGGTTTGACCATGTTGGAATATACCTGTATACTGACAGCAAGCAAAGCAAGCTATCTAAGAGGGTTTGGGACACCATAGGTGGCCGTGGCACACCCCCCCCTTAGCAGAGTCAAAAACTGTAAAATCACCAAATTTCTAATGTAACTGATACTGGTATCTTGACTCTTTTTTTGGCTGATCTAGAAATAAATGAGGTTCAAATCCTGAGAAATTGTGACCCTGAGCAAGTCACTTCACAAGCCTGTGTCCCAATTAGAAAATACAAAAAAAAAAAAAAAAAAAAAAAAGAATGCAACCAACTGTATCTTAAACGTTGTAAGTGGCTTTGGATAAAAGCATCGGCCAAATCAATACTGATTAATTAATTTTACTTTTACATGTATCACGTACCAAAAATTGCTTGTAGTATTTGACACAACCAGGCAGTAACACACATTAAAAGCAACACTTGAGTTATACAGTATAACTTCCACACACACAAATGTACCAATAAAGCCATTCACTAAGAATAGGGGAATGGGAATGAAACTCACCCATTGTAACATAAGGTAGTTTGTCGGTAGAACCATGTGGGTAGATGCTGTATAAGTGCGGTCCGGTGCAATCTACTCCTCCAAGAACAAGGGCTGCACCAATATAGCCTTGATACCTGCTCAAACAATCACAAAAAATGAGAATCCAAATCAAGGAACATGTAGATAACAAATAATTAAATGTGTGACATGATTACCTAGCTAGGGATGCCACAACCCACACCAGTAACAACCTTATTACAAAGATCGGGTATCAGCCAGATGCAACTGATCTACACTCGATACTCTTTCTTAATCAGCTCAGACCCCATTTAATTTACACCAAGTGCAAAGCCTGACAAAAAGGATAATTTACACACACACAAAAAAAATAATTTGTTAGCTTTATACTAAGCTTTCAATTCAAAAGATCGGTTAACTTTAAGCAAACTCCTCAGCCGTTTATAAGACAATTTTTATAGAGAACTTATTTAAAAATATTTTAGTAAAAATACCTGTTTTTGGGGCACTGCGAGCATAGGACTAGATATCCAATATATCAATTAAGTGACATGGGTAAATTGAGCTTTTTTTCCCCCATGTACATTTTAATATTGTTTTCTCTTTGTTTCACTTTGGCCCTATTGAAGCCTATCATCTCAGGAACTTTATCTCCATTCTCCAACAAACATGAGATTAAACACTTTTCTTGGCCATTATTAAAAACAACAGGGGGTAAGTAACAGATAAAAAAAAAGTTATTAATTTTGGGGTGGAATATTCTTTCAAAGTGATAAACTGAAACTGAAATTTGACCGTTTCAACAAGGCTTTTTCAAAAGTATAGACTAGTATCGATCGTCTTTGTGCAAATATAGCATCAAAATAGACTACCACAACTGGAAATATGTGGTGTTTATTTCAGAGGATGATAAACTGAGGTATGTTATTTATTACAAACTTGGGAAGAATTTCACATTAATACTTTTTAAATAAATGTCTACTCTTTTTACATAAACAGATCCAGGTGTGATTGCTTGCCTAAAGAAAAAACATTAGACGATGCATGTTACCTTGCCTACAGAAAAATGAATACATGATGCAGTTATCAAGAGAAAAGTACACTCAAACCTCACTTGTTCCTTGAAGTGTCTGTCCCAGAGCAACAAACATTGTTATTTCTTTTAATGAGTGCTGCTGTGCCTGGAATTCATGACTCCTTTTTGTGTAAAACGGCTTTGTTACATCTGTTGGTAACCTGCATGGATTTCGTTTTGTTCCTCGTGGACATGAACAACATGTGCAGCTCTGCAACAAACTTTCAGCTGAATTCAAAACTCATAAACTGAAACTGCAGACTGACATTTAATTATCTTTGACATATCACAAACATATTAAAAAGTGTGAAAATGATGCCTGTGACATTGTCAACTGGTTTTGATCAAAAGTTTAGGAGCTTGTGTTAACTGAGTGTATTTTCTAAGGTGAGCTGTGAATAACGTGACTACAGGGGCTTCTAGCTCTATGGGAGCAGTGTCAAAGAATCAAAAAAATATTATTATATATATATATATATATATATATATATATATATATATATATATATATATATATATATATATATATTGTACTTCCACTATTACAAAAACTATCAGAAAATAATAAAGTATTAAAAAAAATTATCCTAGTCCTAAATTAGTTCTGGGAAAAGGTGATCATCTTCCCCCTATAAATTGACAAATTACATGGTGTGGTCTGCAGTGCAAATGTTTAAGATCACTACTTACCATGTTCTCCTTCAGGACTAGCTCTCATGTTGCACCACACCATATTGCACTCCTGGTTAGGGTGCTGGAAAGAGGTCACCAGCCCTTTTCTACGACACTGACTGGTTAATAATTTTAGCTATAGTGTGCTCCAAGGAATCTAATAGGTTTTACACAAATAGTTTAGAGGCAAAAGTTACCTGAAACCAGTAACTTGATAAGAAGTTAAGAAAACAGATCCTTTGGTTGGAGGGTAGAACAGCACCCTGTGGTGTTATTTTTTTTTAAATGTTACTCACAGAGGTGCATCCATACAGTCTGAGCACACCTACAAATCAGTGGCATAATTTAAGAAAATGCAGCAGGGTAGGAGATGATATTTTTCATATGGGGCATGTTTTGCCGTCACTGACTGAAGTCCAGGAGCATTTCATAACTGATTAGGCATTTTGTTTAACACTGAAAATAAACACTACCTTTTCAGAATTGTGGTTTATTTCATCTCACTCGCTGCAGACAGATAACAAATATACTGTGTAGACTTGTTTCCCTTTTAAAATATAAGGAATACATTGATCCAATCAAAAGAAAATATGTTTCATGGTACATAAAGCTCTGAATAATCTTGCACCCTTGTGTATTTTGGAATGCCTTGTCCCTTTACTTGCCCAGTCGTTACCTTCAGATCGTCTTAACATTGGTTTACTTATTATACCGAGAGCTAAGCATAAAAGAAGTGGTGAGGCAGCCTTTGGCTGTTATGCAATGAAAATATGGAATACTTTACCGATAGTTATACACCAGGCTAATACCACTGATCAATTTAAGAAACTATTAAAAACCCACTTTTTCAATTTGGCCTTGTTTTACTTCTGACAGACAATATAAAATATATACTGTAAATACCAACTGTAACATTAGCTTTAAAACACTGTTATATCCTTCAAGTAGTTACCCAAATATCATTTAAGTAAACAAGCACTGGCATTCATAAATATCAAAATACAATGCAAGGCTTGAATTTTAATGAACAGCAGATGTGAGGATGCCCCTTGTGTAACAACAAATGAGGGCTTATAATCTTGTGGAGATTTCAGCGGAGGGTTTATAAAGAAGAACATATCACTAACTACCTGATTTATCTTAGCATGGGCACATTCTAAATTGATTCTCTGACATTTTCTGTCAAAGTAAACCCACATAAAAATATAAAAATTCTAACATTATTATACATGTACAGAATTCCAAGATATTTATAAATATTACAAAGGTCATTAAACATTATCTGATGTGTGCAATTTCACTGGCTCATGAATGGAGCAGAAACCTGCAATAATCAGGTTTAACCACATGGCACTCTGGGCAATATTCTTAATGGCGTAGGATAATTTATTACACACAAGTAGAGATATTACCTTTAAGACATTGATATAATAACAGAAAATTAAATTCCATGTCCAGAATACACACATTTGAATTTCTACATTTAAATGTATTGACAAGTCTACCATAAACTTTTTAATAGAATGGGTAAAACGGTTTTCAACCACAATTTATGCCAGTATACCGGATGAGTTGGTATGACACCCCTTACTATATGATACTGCGTTCAAATGCACTTTTAACACTCGCTATACAGTATAGCAGTTATCAAATTTGATACTATGTAAAGTATTTCATTTTAATTTAAGGACATGGTAGAAAAAGAGGGATAACTGCTTTAATTATACTATTCTTATATCCAAAACCAAATGGAGAAATATTGGCAAAAAGAAAAAAATCTATAATTACCTAAAAAGCATTTGTTTCAGCATTCTATTTGCTGTAGCAACTCGAGGAAGGCGACCAGTAGAAAGTGAATGGAGTTCTAGGTTGGAAGATATAAGTTGTGTTGTCATTTCTGTATCAGCAGCAGTTCCTGCTCCACAGCAACTATAATAAAATTACAAAAAGAAATATTTAAGGGAAAAAAAAGGAAATTACCTGAGGCAAAATCTTAAGGTGTATACTGTTATCAAGCAACATTGTGATTAGAAGCAACTATACTGATATATCATTACATGCAATTACTATTAAATGTAATAAAAGACATACAGTAGCTACCCATACCCTTAGCAAGCTCACTATTTTAGAGTTAAGAGTGTGCCTGCCACATCATTAGATGAACAACATAATCAAATCCTGGATAGGTCATCAGCACATCACACTGAAACTTACTTTAGAGCCTGAGGATGTGGAAAGAAAGCCAGAGACCTATTATTAATTAAAGGACATTTCTTTAAATGATTTGGGATTTTAAAATGTGTATTAGTATAAATGGGTAAAAGTTTTTTTTGATTGTTTAGTTTTATTGACCAGCACATTTTCAAGTTTTTTAGCTACGCTAGCATTCTATCAGTAAAACATTTCATGCACCACGGAATACAACAACAAAAATCTTGCATTCCAGATACTGCAATTTCATTCCAGAAATCAATTCCATCAATATATTAAGATGTAAAACACTGAAGAGAGGGATTTTTGAAACACACAATGTACAAGCCTGGCATGTCCATTGCCATATCAACCACAGACAGGGCAAGTCAACTAACACTGTATGGATAATCTTTTCATTTTAACCTCCAGGCATGCATTAAGTCGAGATTGTAGACGTCTCAACAACCTGATGAGGTTTCTTTAAGCACAAGCTGTAAGCTTGCTGTTCACAGTTTTACTGGGCTCATAGATAAGATTGACAGATAGTACTTTATTTGTCCCAAGGTGTGAATTGAGCAATTAAGTATTAAGTATCAGTAGAAATAAAAAAAATGTATAAATCCACAGGGTAAATAGAAATAAAAATCAAACAAGTCATCTTTACCTTGAAGAATTTTTAAGGAAATATTGAAAAACAAATCACTCTGACTAATTCATCACTTAGATATATGGACAGTCTAATGCTTTACCAAATAATTCGGGATTGGTCTCCCCTAGTCCTGCGGTGGGTTGGCACCCTGCCCAGGATTGGTTCCTGCCTTGTGCCCTGTGTTGGCTGGGATTGGCTCCAGCAGACCCCCGTGACCCTGTGTTCGGATTCAGCGGGTTGGGAAATAAATGGATGGATGGATGGATGGATGGATGGTCTCCTCTAGACTTTCTCATAAACTCTGATATGGGGATGGATATTTGAGGAGTAAACCGCAAGACAATGATTTTTATATTGTGTACATTAAAGGACCATCAATGACAAATTAAATCAAACTTAAAATATACTGAACAATTATTATAAAAGTAAAACTGAATAAATCTGACTCTGCAGTTGCATGAATAAAAAAGTAACACTTCCGGTTAATGGAAATTCCTCCAAAGTTGATAGAGATCTACATTTTGAACCTAATACTTGTATGCATAATTTGGTTGACCTAACTGAAAGCGTAAAGTTATAATGTTTATACACACACACACACAATTCTAGAAATGGTATTATCGGAACTCAGGGAGGTCTAAAACATCGAGACACATCAAAATCGAATTTTTGGACGATTGCAATACTTTCTGGGCGGAAAAGTGGTGCAGTGATAGCGCTGTTGCCTCGCAGTTAGGAGTTTGCATGTTCTCCCCGTGTGCTCCGGTTTACTCCTACAGTCCAAAGACATGCAGGTTAGGTGCATTGGCAATCCTGAGCTGTCCCTAGTGTGTGTGTGTGTGTGTGTGTGTGTGTGGGTGTCCTGCGGTGGGTTGGCACCCTACCTGGGATTTTTTCCTGCCTTGCACCCTGTGTTGGCTGGGATTGGCTCCAACAGACCTTTGTGAAAAGAGGATTATATACTTAATGCTAACAAAAACTGTTTGGCGGTTTATAAACATTGTACACAAAACAGCACCTTTTTCTGTGATGCAGGCAAACCACTTACACTTCATATACTAGTTTAAGTTAAAATGGAATATTTTTTTTCTGAATAGTGCTGCAAATTTATTAACACTGCTTGAGCAAATGACTCATTACAGTAGAATATCAGAACAACTGTGACAAAACAAGCTATTCAGCTTCAACAAAACTCACCAATCCTATTCACCGATTTCTCCAAAATAACATCAAGTCAAGTTTTGAAGGTCCCTAAAGTCCTACTCTCTAGCATTTTACTTGGTCTATGTGTTTATGATTCCATGGGTCAATGATTATCTATGTGAAGAAAAACGTTCTGACGTTGGAGCAGAAACTATCCTCAAGTGGCCCCTTGTGTATTCTGCCAGGAATAGATCCCAGAGCAGGGCTCGTTTTTTTTTTTCCCCCACTTTCTTGACCTACATCTAAACCTGCCATACCTCAGCAGACAAGGAGGACTAATGATTATCCAGAAGCTCAGAACAAATGTTAGGGCTCTCTTCTCTCAAACTGGAGTTACTTGTTGAGACTGCTGCTCACTGATGCGATTTCTCACACCATGCCATACCACTAATCACTATACAAGGAGTTAGCAATGTGAACAACTGCTAAAACTATGCACAAATAATATTCATAACAACAATAATAACAAATTGGGTCATTTCAATGACAATTTTTCTAAATTACTCTTATATACACTTTTAAGATTCCAACAACAAATACAGTAATACTCTTGCCAACTTGTATCTTCACCAGGATATTTTTTTTTTTTATCCTCACAGAGCAGCCGTGATTTTCCAGCTCTGTTCAATTAAACTGTATGGGATTTTTCAATAAAATGCTTAATTCATGAAATCCAACACCACGCCCTTAAATACACTAAGTATCACTGTAGTCTTAACCAAATTCAAAATATAAATCCATTTATTTATCCATTTTAAGCTCACAAAACCCAGTTCAGGAGTGCAGGGAAAAATTAAAAAGAATTCTAAACATAAATAAGGAATGACTCTCTTGAATTTTCTCTAACACTATCCAAACAGAAGTAATGCACTTACTAGATGTTAGGAGAAATGTAGTGAATTTTGGCGCAGTTCTTGTCTGCAACCACCATTCCTTCAGTAGCTCGAGTGTCAGCACCAAGGACAACGCCATCCTAGTCAGATAACAAAAATGAAAATGAACTTCTCAATTCTAAACAGAAACACTTCAGTGAAGAATTGGTAAACGAATACTTAAATTCTGGCACAACTTTGCAATTTAAAAATATTCAAGAAAAGTAAACATCACGCAAATTCCCTTTCATTCAGAGGTTGCCATTAATTTTTGTTAAAGACACAAGAAGCCAATTCTCTTGATTGATTCTTTTTAATTAAGTTAGTCAGTGGTCAGCAAATTGTTTTACTTACCAACTATTTTAAAGCTGTAACAAGAACACATGGATAAAAAAAAATTAAATATAACATTTTTATTGTGGAAAATGTGGAGGAAGTGGGGAAAAAAATATGCTTAGGTGAAAAAAGCAACCGAACCACCGAATAAAAAGTAAGCCAATTAAATAATTTCATAGAAATAAATATTTTGCCATAAACATTTAAAGAAATCTAAATAAACACTAATATAAATACAGAACACAAAATAAGTAAAATGTGCAAATTAAAAATTTTGCTTACCTTGTACACAACACCACAAATAGTGGTACCAGTTTTTCTGGCAGATGGTAGGTAGTGTCCTTGCTTGGAAAATTCCGATTCTAATAGGGCATTTCTAAAATTTAAAAATGACAAGCAAAGACAGAAATCAAAACATGACTTAATTTTTGAAAAACATTTCACCACACAGACTTCTAGTATATTTAATAGGGCATTTATTAAATATTCCACAGTTAAGGAGACATGATTACAGGTTCACAATTTTTGTATTTATTGCCAATCTGATTAGAACTGGCTGCTGCCTCGCAGTAAGGAGACTTGGGGTCGCTTCCCGGGTCCTCCCTGCGTGGAGTTTGTATGTTCTCCCCGTGTCTGCGTGGGTTTTCTCCTACAGTCCAAAGACATGCAGGTTAGGTGGATTGGTGATTCTAAATTGGCCCTAGTGTGTGCTTGGTGTGTGTGTGTGTGTGTGTCCTGCGGTGGGTTGGCACCCTGCCCGGGATTGGTTCCCTGCCTTGTGCCCTGTGTTGGCTGGGATTGGCTCCAGCAGACCCCCGTGACCCTGTGTTCGGATTCAACGGGTTGGAAAATGGATGGATGGATATATATATGTATATATATATATATATATATATATATATACACACACACACACACACACACACACACACACATACATACATATACATATACACACCGAGTATACTTTATACATAAAATATATGTTGTCGTACCTTGCATAACTGAATAACCTTTATGGCACAATAACAATTCAATACATTTATGGTCACTACAATATTTGGAATTAATAATCTTCATGTGGGAAAAGGCTGACTTGCATAAATAAGTAGAGCTGAATAATGCAGTCAAGGAGGCAGCACATTTCCTCATGTTTGGGTACTTTTCTTCTGTTAGTAAGTTCCAAAACTGTCCAAGAGCCCCAGACTTCAGCTGAATGTCATCCTGTAATGTCAAAATTTTATCTTCCACTGTAGAGGAGTTTTAGGTGAAACGGTGTTGCAATTTTTGATACGGGTGAATCCCCCTCAACATCTTCCCCAAATGGATAGCACTTAAATGTAGCGATTGGCTCAAGTAAAGCTGAGTCTTGAAACCGTCTGTCAAAGTCTGACAGGCAATTTTCCTTGGAAATTTCTGGCATGTATTTTATTCGCTTTTATCCATTTTACTTTTCACCATTTCTGTAAATGATCAGTAGATTCACAGATACACTATACTTTTGTATAGCACTTTTAACCAAGTAAAGACTCAAAACAAGTTTTCAGTTATAATGCAGTAACAAAACAAATTAAACCATACATAAAATGCATGAATGTACACAAACAGTTCTGCACAAAACTGAATCTACTTAAGATAAAAATTATGGCGTCCAGTATTATACTTAAAATTATAAATTGAGGGTCCACAGTCAGTTTTAACAGACAAAGCCAAAGCCAAACTAAAAAGTCACTTCAACTTGCAAGGCTTCATTTACTTGAATTGCTCCAGAGCACTGCTCCAGAGCATCTGTAGGTTGTAACCTATTAGTTGTTCCCTGAAGAAGGACCGTTTGTAATAATCTGATATTTACTTGTTTTTCAGTTTTTGCTAATCTAAACTTTAAATTTAAACTTCAGGCAATTTACTGTTTACCTTTTCAACATTTTAGGTCATTCATTGCATTTCAACTGATTACATTTGAAAACTAGAAAAACTGAGGTGTTCTGGCTGACCACCAGTACTGGGCATTACACAATACAGGTAGTCCCCAGGTTACGGACACCCGACCTACGACTTACGAACGAGGACGCAGCTGCAACGCATGCGCCTCAGAAACTGCCGCTCCGTCATCTTCGGCCTGGGGATGCTGCAAGCGGTGGCTGCAGGGGGGTGATTTCGCTGCTCACGCAGTGTACTGTCCCTTGGTCCATAGTCACCGGGGCCACAGCTATCGCTCGTGTGCACGACGATGGTTCGCTGCCCGCCCACTACACCGCCGCAGCTACTGCTCCTGACTGGACGCAGGCTGGATGGAGCGGAGGGGGGCGTTTCACTGCCCACCCTGCACACACGACTGGTAATGCTGCAAGCGGTGACCCGCTTGTGGCTAAACGGGGTGGCAGGGGTAGCATTGTAATGTGCCTCGGATGGCTGCCTGTTGAATTGGGGTTGGGCCATTCACTACACGCCTTTGGCCGCACCGTGTTCGTTCTACAGCATACTGTAGTGGAGGTGACTGTGATGTGGGCTGGTGATGAACCACCCCTCGTTGGCACCATTCATTCTCAATAGCAAGCCTGCTTGTACTGTTACGCACATAACAGGAAGTTGTCTCGTCAGTACATCAGACGTGTTGATGACGGGTGCCTTCCTGCTGTGATAAAGTGTACAGTGGTGTGCAGAAGAGCTCATCTTAACCTTTTGTCTTCACCCTTCAAGAATGTCTCTGAAACAAATCTGATGCAAGTGCTGGTGATACAGTAGAGAAAAACCATCACCACTGAAAATAAAGTAGAAATAATAAAAAGGTCAGAGAGAGGTGAAACTCCATCATTCATTGGCAGAGCACTTGGTTATAGTCGGTCAAAAATAGCATTTATTAAAATAATGTACCTGTTCCAACTTGCATACAAATTCAACTTAAGTACAAACCTACTGTCCCTATCTCGTACGTAACCCGGGGACTGCCTGTAAAGGTTCACACGCTGGAAGTCTAATATAAAGACTTAAATTGTTGCATTCTTAAATTCCAAGGCTCTCTTCCCAATAAGCAGGAGTAACTGTATGGCACTTCAGCAGAGGTGCAGGAAACCAAGAAAAGAAATGGGGTACCAGACAGCCAGAAAATGGTAATAAGGATTGTCAGTTTTATTTTTGCATAAATGACTAACCAACAGAGATGAAACATGTAAACAACTAATCATAATCTCTAATCTGTTTGGAGGTCAGACCAACCAGCGCTATTCAAATATAATTTAAATTTATTTAAAACAAGGTTTTACTCAAAAGCAAAAAGTGACATTTGATTGTAAAAGAAGAGTACCTTTGCCCACTCTAATTTAGTTATGAAGCTAGATGAGCCATGTAAAGCTTCAGTATTCTACAGATCTCTTCCCCCCACCCCGAGTCTCTTCATAATTTTGAATGGTCAGCTTGTTATCTTCACTAGTAAAACCCTTTAACAACAGTTTTTATTTCCTATTGCACTACTGTGTCCTTTGATCTACAGGCACACACCGAGCAGTTTTTAACACTTTTCTGTTACCCTAAAAATACAGTCATATTGAAAAAGTTTGGGAACCCCTCTTAATTCTTTGGATTTTTGTTTCTCATTGGCTGAGCTTTCAAAGTAGCAACTTCCTTTTAATATATGACATGCCTTATGGAAACAGTAGTATTACAGCAGTGACATTAAGTTTATTGAATTAACAGAAAATATGGAATATGCATCATAACAAAATTAGACAAGTGCATAAATGTGGGCACCCCAACAGGGATATGACATCAATACTTAGTTGAGCCTCCTTTTCAAATCCAACAGTCTCTAGACGCCTCCTATAGCCTTTGATGAGTGTCTGGATTCTGGATGGAGGTATTGTTGACCATTCTTCATACAAAATCTCTCCAGTTCAGTTCAATATCATAGTTGCCGAGCATGGACAGCCTGCTTCAAATCATCCCATAGATTTTCGATCATATTCAAGACAGGGGACTGTGACGGCCATTCCAGAACATTGTACTTCTCCCTCTGCATGAATGCCTTTGTAGATTTCCAACTGTGTTTTGGGTCATTGTCTTGTTGGAATATCCAACCCCTGCGTAACTTCAACTTTGTGACTGATGCTTGAACATTATCCTGAAGAAGTTGTTATTGGGTTGAATTCATCCGACCCTCAACTTTAACAAGGGCCCCAGTCCCTGAACTAGCCCCACAGCATGATGGAAACTCCACCAAATTTGACAGTAGGTAGCAGGTGTTTTTCTTGGAATGCGGTGTTCTTCTTCCACCATGCAAAGCGCTTTTGTGTTACGACCAAATAACTCCATTTTTGTCTCATCAGTCCAAAGCACTTTGTTCCAAAATGAATCTGGCTCGTCTAAAATGAGCATTGGCATACAACAAGCGACTCTGTTTGTGGCGTGAGTGCAGAAAAGGCTTCTTTCTCATCACCCTGCCATACAGATGTTCTTTGTGCAAACTGCGCTGAATTGTAGAACGATGTACAGATACACCATCTGCAGCCAGATGTTCTTGTAGGTCTTTGGAGGTGATCTGTGGGTTGTCTGTCACCATTCTCACAATCCTGCGCATATGCCGCTCCTGTATTTTTCTTGGCCTGCCAGACCTGCTGGGTTTAACAGCAACTGTGCCTGTGGCCTTCCATTTCCTGATTCCATTCCTTACAGTTACAGAAACTGACAGTTTAAACCTCTGAGATGGCTTTTTGTAGCCTTCCCCTAAACCAGGAGACTCAACAATCTTTGTTTTCAGATCTTTTGAGAGTTGCTTTGAGGATCCCATGCTGTCACTCTTCAGAAGAGAGTCAAAGGGAAGCACAACTTGCAATTGACCACCTTAAATACCTTTATATCTCATGATTGGACACACCCGTCTATGAAGTTCAAGGCTTAATGAGCTCATCCAACCAATTTGGTGTTTCAAGTAATCAGCATTGAGCAGTGACAGGCATTCAAATCAGCACAATGACAAGGGGATCCACATTTGTGCACAGCCAGTTTTTCACATTTGATTTAATTTCATACAACTAAATACTGCCTCACTAAAAATCTTTGTTCGGAAAACACCCCAGTGCTCAGATGTTCCTAAGAAATGAAAGACATACCACTGTTATCTTTTTTGTTGAAAGTAGAATAAATTATTATGCAGGCTGAGAGGGGTTCCCAAACTACCTGTATCTGATTCTGTCCTGAAGAAGGGCCCTGAGTTGCTCTGAAAGCTTGCATATTGTTAATCTTTATAGTTATCCAATAAAAGGTGTAATTTTGCTTAACTTCTCACCTAATCCATAATGGCTAACACAGTACAACACCCTACTACTACTGATGCTGTCCCATTCACTCTTAAAATTGAGATCCCCGACTGTTGTTTAATGCCAATAACCTCATTAAAACAAATGGAAAAAAATATGGTCATAATTCTGATTTTTCCTTTAATTACAATGCTTTAAAACACTCCCACTTTAAAGAGCCTTGTTAGTGTCCACGAACATGTTGTGTCCCACAATTAGTCTCCATCTTACTAGGCTGCTGGTTTGACACACTATGCCTAAAACAATGAGGTGTAATTTAAAAATATTCAGCTGCGTCTGTAAAAGAGAAGAAAAAGTAGATGGACCCTGACTTGATACTTTAACAATCTCGCTCTTCCTGCCAAATCCACAGGTGCCAGCTGGATTTTAATTCTGAATGCCACAATACAAACGGTACCCTACTGCTGCCCAAAGGACATCTCCAAAATAATAAAGTAAGTTCATCATCAACCTGCCTGTCTCTCATCTCCATTTGATAAGGTGCCACATGAGAGGCTGGGCATCAAACTGAAAGAAGTGAGAGTTTAGGGTGATGTTTTTAGATGGGTGCAGAATTGGCACAGACACAAGAAGCAGAGTGTGATGGTGCGAGGAACCTCATCAGAATTGGCCGATGTTAAGAGTGGTGACCAGCAGTTTTCAGTGCTAGGGCCGCTGCCATTTTTAATATATATATATATATATATATATATATATATATATATATATATATATAAATGATTTAGATAGGAATATAAGTAACAAGCTGGTTAAATTTGCAGATGATACCAACATAGGTGGAAGGACTTGGATAGCATACAAGCTTGGGCAGATTTGTGGCAGATGAAATTTAATGTCAGTAAATGTTAAGTATTACACATAGGAAGTAAAAATGTGAGGTTTGAATACACAATGTGTGGTTGGAAAATCGCAAGTCCACCTTATGAGAAGGATTTAGGAGTCGCAGTGGACTCTAAGCTATCGACTGTCAGACAGTGTTCAGAAGACAATAAAAGGCTAACAGAATGTCAGGTTATATAGCGTCTTGATGTGTGGAGTACAAGTCACAGGAGGTTCTGCTCAAGTCTTTATAACAAACTGGTGAGGCCTCATCTGGAGTTCTGTGTGCAGTTTTGGTCTCCATGTTACGAAAAGGACATAGCAGCGCTAGAAAAAGTCCAGAGAAGAGTGACCAGGCTGATTCCAGGGTAACAGGTGTTGAATTATGAGGAAAGATTAAAAGAGCTGAGCCTTTAGAGTTTAAGCAAAAGAAGATGAAGAGGAGACCCGATTGAAGTGTTTAAAATTATGAAGGGAATTAGTCCAGTGGATCAAGACTGTTATTTTAAAATGAGTTCATCAAGAACACGGGGACACAGCTAGAAACTTGTTAAGGGTAAATTTCACACAAACATTAGTAAGTTTTTCTTTACACAAAGAACGATAGACACTTGGAATGAGCTACCAAGAAGGGACTTTCAAAACTCAAAGAAATAAGTGGATAGGACTGGTGAGCTTTGTTGGGCCTGTTCTCGTCTACATTGCTCTAATTTTCTAATGCTCTTTTAATTCTCTCACTATTCTTACCTGTTCGCTGTCTTAATAACTAACCCGTATTCCTCCTAATCTTAAACCACTTTGCCCGTTAGGCACCATAGCAATATTCATAATCCTGTCAACTCAACTCATGCAGTAACAAGACAACTCATGATACGTTTATGGCACAAGACACCAGCTGACTGGTGCAAGCAGGACCCATGCAACTGTGTCATAGATGCTTCATAATTGTGAAGAAAGAAAGTGAAAATAGCGCTTGTGGCTTGCAAGGGTTTCAGCTCCTTTCTGATGATTGTTTTTTTATGATTTGCTGTTCTGAAGGATTACCTCATGTAATGGCCATCTCCTAAGATCTCCTTCACGTTCTTGAGACTCTGCTGTGAGAAAAGCAAACCTTCTACTGACAGCATGCATGGATGTGCCATCCTGGTGGAGCTGGACCACCTGTGCAACCTGAATCGGCTGCAGGTACCGCCTCATACTACCAGTAGTGAGGACACTAGCAAAATGCAAAACTAGAGAAGAATCAGTCAGGAAGGATAAGGAGAGAGCAACTGTCTGTGGCCATCATTTCCTTTTTGTGGGTTGTCTTGCAGTTGGCTCTCCAGGTGAACAGTTGTCACTTTCATTTGTACCAAAGCAGGTGACGTTGTTTCACAATTTCTTGTGCTTACTAACTGAGCAGATTGCTATCCCTGAAGCTTAATTGACTTGGTGATAGATTCGGGTGATTCAGTATTCCCTTAATTTTTTTGAGCTGTGTATTTTATGCAGATATTATTTATACCCAAAGTTGTATATGTCCTGTTGTTCTTATTGAAAGTCTGTGAAGGACTAAAAGCGTGCTATATAAAAATGTAATACTGTTATTATAATTACTATTACAGTAGAGTCTCGCTTATCCTACCTTCCGTATTATCCGACGTCCCACCACCAAAAAAAAAAAAACGCATCAATCGGCAACAAGAACTGCAAGTTGCGAGCATGAGTGTAGTCTATTTTTTGTTGCTCCTGACTCTACCGCAGCTAATTACAATGGAACCTCGGTTTGCGAGCATAATTCGTTCCGGAAACGTGCTCGCAGTCCAAAGCACTGGTATATCAAAGAGAATTTCTCCATAAGAAATAATGGAAACTCAGATGATTCGTTCCACAACCCAAAACTATTCATATAAAAATGATTAATACAAAATATAAAGTAAAAATACATAAAACAAATTAATCTGCACTTTACCTTTGAAAAGAATCATGGCTGGTGTGAGTGAGTTTCTAAACTCTTGTGGGATTCCACCCAACGGGACAACACGCGGAAGAACGTCCCAAAGCAATCGCAGTCTCCCAGCGCTGTAGCAGTTCACCATAAAAGTGAATCCGAAAAGATCGCGGACATGCTATAAGCGCCTTCCGTTGATGGGTGATAAAAGGAACAAGGAACATTATAAATGCACAGGGCACAGTACTACTTGGCCATGGCCCTGCCTGCCTGCTGTGTCTGTGTATAGGAGAGTGGCAGATCCCACTACAATAAATAATCGCGCTGATGCTGTTTCAAGCTGAATAAAGCTGGTGTTGCTAAAGTACTGAGACTCAGCTTCGTGTTTTCGAGTACAAGACAGGGACTCGCATGTCACAACACACACACACACAGTCACAATGCTGTAGTAAACAGTATACTCTCATACGGATGTTAACTATATGAGTGACGGAGTTAAGGCTCTAGAAACTGCAATTAAATACATTGAGCAACAAGAAGAAACTACAGGAATCGACATACAGTGCATCTGAAAAGTATTCATAACGCATCACTTTTTCCACATTTTGTTATGTTACAGCCTTATTCCAAAATGGATTAAATTCATTTTTTTCCTCAGAATTCTACACACAACACCCCATAATGACAACATGAAAAAAGTTTGAGGTTTTTGCAAATTTATTAAAAATAAAAAAACTGAGAAATCCCATGTCCATAAGTATTCACAGCCTTTGCTCAATACTTTGTCGATGCACCTTTGGCAGCAATTCCAGCCTCAAGTCTGTTGAATATGATGCCACAAGCTTGGCACACCTATCCTTGGCCAGTTTCATCCATTCCTCTTTGCAGCACATCTCAAGCTCCATCAGGTTGGATGGGAAGTGTCGGTGCACAGCCATTTTAAGATCTCTCCAGAGATGTTCAATCGGATTCAAGTCTGGGCCACTCGGGGACATTCACAGAGTTGTCCTGAAGCCACTCCTTTGATATCTTCGCTGTGTGCTTAGGGTTGTTGTCCTGCTGAAAGATGAACCGTCACCCCAGTCTGAGGTCAAGAGCGCTCTGGAGCAGGTTTTCATCCAGGATGTCTCTGTACATTGCTGCAGTCATCTTTCCCTTTATCCTGACTAGTCTCCCAGTCCCTGCCGTTGAAAAACATCCCCACAGCATGATGCTGCCACCACCATGCTTCACTGTAGAGATGGTATTGGCCTGGTGATGAGCGGTGCCTGGTTTCCTCCAAATGTGACGCCTGGCATGCACACCAAAGAGTTCAATCTTTGTCTCATCAGACAAGAGAATTGTCTTTCTCATGGTCTGAGAGTCCTTCAGGTGCCTTTTGGCAAACTCCAGGTGGGCTGCCATGTGCCTTTTACTAAGGAGTGGCTTCTGTCTGGCCACTCTACCATACAGGCCTGATTGGTGGATTGCTGCAGAGATGGTTGTCCTTCTGGAAGGTTCTTCTCTCTCCACAGAGGACCTCTGGAGCTCTGACAGATTGACCATCGGGTTCTTGGTCACCTCATTGACTAAGGCCCTTCAACCCCGATCGCTCAGTTTAGATGGCCGGCCAGCTCTAGGAAGAGTCCTGGTGGTTTCGAACTTCTTCCACTTACGGATGATGGAGGCCACTGTGCTCATTGGGACCTTCAAAGCAGCAGAAATTTTTCTGTAACCTTCCCCAGATTTGTGCCTCGAGACAATCCTGTCTCGGAGGTCTACAGACAATTCCTTTGACTTCATGCTTGGTTTGTGCTCTGACATGAACTGTCAACTGTGGGACCTTATATAGACAGGTGTGTGCCTTTCCAAATCATATCCAGTCAACTGAATTTACCACAGGTGGACTCCAGGCTGTGAATACTTATGTACATGTGCTTTCTCAATTTTTTTATTTTTAATAAATTTGCAAAAACCTCAAGTAAATTTTTTTCACGTTGTCATTATGGGGTGTTGTGTGTAGAACTGTGAGGAAAAAAATGAATTTAATCCTGTTTGGAATAAGGCTGTAACATAACAAAATGTGGAAAAAGTGATGTGCTGTGAATACTTTATGGATGCACTATAATGATACTGCAAAGATGGCGAGACTTAACAGCGAAGAAACGGCACTCGTCAGGAAACCAGACTACGATCAAAAATTTCTTTAAATCATCATAGGACGGAACTTTTTAAGTACAGTACATACTGTATTTAACTTCAGACAATTCTGCAACTGTAAGTTCATTTTTTCAGTTATTTTTTTCTGTTTTGTTGTAAAACAGGATTATTAGGTTCGTAATGTGTAAAAGTATAACATAGTTTGACATTTAATAGGCTTTTTCTTAACACCTCCCATTAATCCGACATTTTCGCTTACCCGACATTCTGCCGGCCCGTTTATCCATATTACTAACCGAGAATGCTAAACCGGATGATGGACGCAGGCACATCCGGCAATGGGCCGTAGCTGCAAAAAGACGTACTGCGCAGGCGCAAAAAGAGTCCGCGAGAGTCGGCTGAGGAGCCGAGAAAGGTGGACAAAAGAGGGCGAGAGAGGCGGATGAGGGGCCGCGAGAGGCGCAGGCGCAAAAAGAGTCCGCGAGAGTCGGAGAAAGGCGGACAAAAGAGGGCGACAAAGGCGGATGAGGGGCCGCGAGAGGCGGACAAGACCACAGAAAATAGGAGTGAGCACATACAAAAAGTAGTCACAGAAATGAGGCGCAACAAGCACCAAAAAAAGGAAAAGGCACATAAAAGAGTAGTCAAACGCGGGCAAAGCACGAAACACATTGCACACGAAACTAAACACACCAAAAAAAAAGAATAGACGAGCGCACAACAGCAGGGCACGACCACAGCCCCACCCCACCCCCCACCCTACAGGCACTGGACGGGACGGGACACACACCAAGAGGGGGATTCATCAAGCCCATGGACGACAAAAAAAAAGAACATAAAACCACCCCAAAGACCCTACAAGCAAGGGACGGGACACACACAAAGAGGGGGATTCAAACAAGACACAGGAACACAAAAAGAAAGAAGACGCTCGCGCAACAAGAATCCCCCCCACACATCCATAAGAAGTGACACCCAAAGCCACATATTCTAAAGTGAACGTCAACACCTTCACAATAGACAGCATAGGTGTCGGCATAGGTGGATGTCCTTTCAATAAAGCACTATTAACCGTTCAACTGCAGAAAAGGATACATATTGACAGTGAGTGCGATCCTCCTTATTACTTATCCATTTTTCGCATGCTGAGAAAGAAACAAGTCATGAATACACGGTCACGGGTACAAAACGATTCGCGTGTCAAAGTGCTGCATCGAAAGAAGCACGATTTCAAACCGAAAGAGCTCGCGTATCAGACATACAAAAAAGGGAGCGAAGAGACAGAATAAATGAACGGAGACGTGTGCAAAGCGCAAATGAACTGACAGAAAAAAAAAGCAAGACGCGAAAAGCACAAAGCTCAAATGACCGACATACAAAAACGGACAAGGCTCGATACAAACAATGCACGGCGTAGACTGAAACGGACTTTGCCCGTCGCGGACATCAAGGCCACACACCTGTTAAACGCTTACGCCAGAAGAAACAACTGGCAATACAAATAATGAATTTACACGTTGTTATCAAAAAGGTCAGATTAGACTGCCTCCTTTACATTCATATCCTGAATATCTAAAGAGGCTTCTAACTAACGATGTGCCTGAAAGTAAAAACTTTATGAACTGCATTACATCCTACAATAGTTCATTTGCTTTTGCATCTAGCAGAGTACATATCAGGCCACCAAAAGGCAATGGCCCATACTGCTTTCGCATATGTGGACAAATATTGCATCGCATTGGAACAGTGCAACCTGAAACAAATCAACAACACAAATATGCACAAATCTACATCCTAGATATCAACGCATGAACCTTCCTGAAAACAAACAATGCACGGAGCCTATAATGAGAAACGTCACTCATGTCATAAACAATCACCCATTAACTAAGTCTATAAAAATACTACATGAAGTTGAAAAGGAGGCAAATACAAAAGCAAATGCAGAAGTTATAGCGGCAACTACAATTGCTTTGGTCTTGATAAAGGACAAAGAACAAGATCCAAGACGATACAATCTGCCCGTCGTTAATGAAGTGGCAATTGTCTTTCAAAGTAAAGATGGTGAGCCTCCATTTCACAGAGATATTGTTCTACATTTACGTCCTGATAAGAACAACACACCTACATTCCAACGCATACACATTTGCTTTCCGCTTCTTAATACTTTAAGATAGATAGATAGATAGATAGATAGATACTTTATTAATCCCAATGGGAAATTCACATTCTTCAGCAGCAGCATACTGATACAATAAATAATATTAAATTAAAGAATGATAACAATGCAGGTGAAAAACAGAAAAACAGACAATAACTATGTATAATGTTGAATGTTAACGTTTACCCCTCTGGGTGGAATTAAAGAGTCGCATAGTTTGGGGGAGAAACGATCTCCTCAATCTGTCAGTGGAGCAGGACAGTGACAGCAGTCTGTCGCTGAAGCTGCTCTTCTGTCTGGAGATGATACTATTAAGTGTATCCATGAAAGAATATTTCTCCTACACACTCTCAGTAAGGGACGACTTTAATCCATTACTCAATGCAGGAAAGCTGACTCAACAATACATCGTTGACGTTTATGTTCGAGCGGAATCAAATGATCTGCAGTGGATAAAAAACAACCAGCCTTCACTTAGAGCCGATAAATACAAATCGCTGCTGGACTACATTAATCGGGATGCTGACATCATGGAGCACATTCCAATAAAACATTAATATATGCCAAACACTCTATTTGTTATTTCTATGCGCATCATCCCAAGCTGCACACTATTCTATATCTAATTCATACATCTCACTCTTTGTCATGTCCCAACGCCAGGGGTTGGCGAGCGAAGCGAGCAGGGGGCGGAGCCCCCTAGTGTCGAATAAGCGAGACTCTACTGTATTATTATTACAGTCCATCCATAACTTAAATGAGAACAGAATCTAGAGCTTCATGATGCTCTATTGTCAATTCCCCTACATTAAGTTATTTATGTGCTCACTATATATTTTTTATATTGATTGATATAATATTATCAGTTGCACATATTGAGATAGACTGATGTTTACATGGTTGAGTATTTACTGTTTATTGTCTTTTAAATAATTTTGTTGCAGTATTGCAGTTCAGCGACTAAGCATTTCACTACATATTAGAACAATTTAGACAAGAATAGGCCTTTCAGCCCAACATGGCTTCCCAGTTCTATCCACTTAATTCTTCTCAACCAGCATTAAGTCGAGTTCTGAAGGTTTCCATAGTCCTACTGTCTACTACACTACTTGGTCACTTATTCCATGTTACTGTATTCCCCCTTGTGCTACATACTTTTTTTCCTAATGTTTGTGAGAAATGTTCCCTTAACAAGTTTCCAACTGTGTCCCCATGTGCTTGCCAAACTCATTTTAAAGTCACCATCTCAACCCACTGGATTAATTCCCTTTATAATTTTAAGCACTTCAGTCTCCTCTTCATTTCCTTTTGCTTAAACAGAAAAGGCTCAGCTCTTTCAATCTTCCTTATAATTCATCCCAGGCAGTCCTGGAATCAGCCTAATCGCTCTTCTCTGGACCTTTTCTAGTACTTTTATGACTTGTTTGTAGCCTGGAGACCAAAACTGCATACGGTACTCCAGATGAGGTCTCACCAGTGTGTCATAAAGACTTGAGCAGACCCTCCTGTGACTTGTACTCCGCACATCAAGGTGCTATATAACCGGACATTCTGTTAGCCTTCTTAATGGCATCTGAACACTATCTGGCAGTTGACAGTGACGAGTCCAATACAACTCCTAAGTCCTTCTCATAAGGTGTACTTTCAATTATTAGAACACCCATTGTGTATTCAAACCTAACATTTTTACTTCCTACATGTAACACTTTACATTAAATTTCATCTGACACAAATCTGCCCAGGCCCCTCTGTAATGATTTTTTGGTTTCTAGATTATCTGCCAATCCACCTAGCTTGGTATCATATGCAAACTTAACTAGATTTATATAGATATACATACAAACACACACACACACACACACACACACACAGTCACGTAAGCGAGCCAGCCGCTGTGGTGAAACATCAGAGGCTTCACCTCAGGCTCTGACGTCCAAGGTTCGATCCCCGTTAGTGGAACCAAATGTGCATACATCTGACAAGCCTCAATTAGGGCGAAACACGTGTCATATACTCTTTGTATTATTTGGCAGGTACTGTAGAGCATATAAAATATATAAAAATAGCACCCGTGGGACACCACTCTTAAGATCAGCCAATCCTGATACTGTTCCTTTTCACCATTACCCTCTGCTTCCTGTATCTGAGCCAATTCTGCACCCATCTACACACTATGTTCTGAACTCCCACTTCTTTTAGTTTGATGCCAAACCTCTTGTGTGGCACCTTATGCACTGCTTTCTGAAAGCCAAGATAAATAATAGCATATGGCCCACTTTCATTGTATCCCTTTGTTACCTCCTCACAAAATTCTCTCATGTTAGTAAAACACAATGTCCCTCTTCTGAACCAATGCGAACTGTTAATTGAAACTGCTGTTCTTGCCATGTGTTGCTCGTTCTTATCCTTAATAATTGCTTCCATTAAGCTTACTAGACTATAGTTGCTTGGCACTTTGAATATTGTATGTGACAAATAAATCTCCTTTTTCTGTGGTGAAAAAGGAGCTGAGCCGTAAGGCAAAGCTCTCAATTTACCAGTCGATCTATGTTCCTACCCTCACCTATGGTCATGAGCTATGGGTAGTGACCGAAAGAACGAGATCGCGAATACAAGCGGCTGAAATGAGTTTCCTCCGCAGGGCGTCTGGGCTTTCCCTTAAAGATAGGGTGAGAAGCTCAGTCATCCGGGAGGGGCTCAGAGTAGAGCCGCTGCTCCTCCGCATCGAGAGCAGTCAGATGAGGTGGCTCAGGCATCTGACCAGGATGCCTCCTGGACGCCTCCCTGGTGAGGTGTTCCGGGCACGTCTAACTGGGAGGAGGCCCCGGGGAAGACCCAGGACACGCTGGAGGGACTATGTCTCCCGGCTGGCCTGGGAACGCCTTGGGATTCTCCCGGAAGAGCTAGAAGAAGTGGCCGGGGAGAGGGAAGTCTGGGCATCTCTGCTCAAGCTGCTGCCCCCGCGACCCGACCTCGGATAAGTGGAAGAGGATGGATGGATGGATGGACAAATAAATCTGATTGTATGTGATAGTACTATTTAAATTCATAGACTGAAACTCTTACATGCATGTCCTGCCAACACACATTACCACTCTCTGGCAACATGAAAAAATATAAACAACACCCATTACTGCAATTGAAAAAACATCTTGGGGGGCATTCAAATCTCAGGTTGGCATTTTTTAACCTAAATAGAAATGAAGGAATACTATAGTGCTTAAATGGTATTTTCCAAACAATGTTGTGTCTTTATGTTTGTTCACGTCGTTCAAGAACATATCAACCAATTCATAAAGCTCTTGCTCCATAAATCACAAAACGTTTCTCTGCTTTGATGCGAATTTCGGATGTCCAACACCCAGTCTGTCTGTTTTCCCCATGTCGGTGTTCATTTTTATCCAGGTACTCATCCGACTTCATCAAGTTCTAATACGCGGTTCAGAAAAGGGAACCGTACGAACAGCAGGAAAACTTTATACCTTTGTTTGACAGAACGGTGGAGAGCTTGTACATCTCATTTAAACATTCAACTGTAGCTTCTCCCGCTCTCGCAGGTTCAAAAAATGATCAGCTCTCCTCCGACAACGTTTCTTACCACGGCCAGTGTCTCGTGTGGTTGAATCGATGCCAAAACTAAACGTTATACATATCATTACATCAGATTGGAGTTTACACTGATAAATAAAGCCTTACAAATATGCATGTTGGAAGCGACACTTCTTGAATTCTTGTTCTCACTTTGATACATACACGGTACAAAACATTTAGCACTTTTCAAGTCGCTTTTTAAATTTGAATGATGCGACATCAGCCTGCGGTGTGGCCTGTTGCACAGTAACACAGTTAAAGTACACGCGAACTGATTACCCAAAGAAATTCTGCATTTTCCTTAATTAAAGTCAACACACACTAGTAACGTTTTACTTATAGATGATATCATTTCATTAAGCAGATCTACATACAATTAATCTTCACTTTAATTTTAAAAAGTAAGCAAAAAGAAAAAATAAATAAATACAGGAATTTTCCTGAGTCATTCCACTCCTGGCCTCAAGATGGAATAGCACCGGTGCGGTGTATGTGGCGACTCGTGGCTTCCCTGTTCCTTTTTCTCTTTTATTTTCACTTCTCATAATAGCACCACTCATGCTTATGCCAATTATTTTATACCGGTTGCTGAGCGTCTCTTACCTCTTACAATTTTCGAAACTGAAACCGCCGCACGACTGCTGGCACACTGACAGGGACGCCATCTTTCCGCGCACAATGAGTTTCACGTGCGCGCTCGCGTCCGAGGACCCGGCAATGCCGCTTGTGCGCGCAACCCTTCCACTTCCGGGATCTGTTGAACAGCGCCACAGGAGCGGGGTGGACTAACGAGGATCTCCTGATGCTTCGTTATAACATCTCAAAGGCAGTCGTATAACTGAACAGACAGTTCTGCCTCAAAGAAAAAATTGTGAAAAAAAAGAAACAGGGTATGGATGAAGAAGATGGAAATTAGCGCAAATAGCAATAAATATAAATAACATGGCAAGATGCCTAGGACAAGAAGATATGGAAAAAGATAATCTGATGTGGCGACCCTAATGGCAGCCGAAAGAAGAACAAAAAGAAGAAGCAATAAATATAAGGCGGCCGAGTGGTGTGTACCTTAGGCTCATGGGTTCAAATGCCTTCATTGAAGCCGTCAGTGGGATGTCTTCACAATCTTGTCGCGTTTTCTGGGGTTTTCTCCCACAATCCAGAGACCTGTAGAGTGAATAAAAATAAACCTGCTAAACTAGTCCGATGTGGGTGTGCGTGCCCTATGTGACCGTGGCACACGTTTCAAATTGAATACTGTATGTATGAGGAAAAAATAACCCAGCCACAGAGGGCACATAAACCAGTGCCAGTCCCAAGCCTGGATAATTTGGCAGTATTATGTCAGGAAGGGCATCCAGTGTAAAATTTTGCCAGATCAGTATATGGATAACAATACAGATTTCCACACTGGATTGGTCAACACCTGGGTTAACAATGGCTGCCACCATTACTGCTAGCCAACAGGGTTCTGGGGGAAATTGGGCTACTGTTGGCCGAAGGAGAAGAAGAGGAAGGTGTGTCCGGAGGCAGGAGTAGAGGGGGGAGGTTAGGAGAGTGGAAGTGAGGGTAGGAACTTTGAATGTTGGCAGTATGATTAATAAAGGTAGTTAGATGATATGATGGAGTAAAGGAAGGTTGATATATTGTGTGTGCAAGAGACTAGATGGAAGGGGAGTAAGGCCAAGTGGATCGGAGGCTATTTCAAATTGTTCTACCATGGAGTGTACGGGTAAAGAAATGGGGTATCCTGAAGGAACAGTATGTCAGAAGTGTTATGGATGGCAAAAAGAGTGTCAGAGAGTTGATTATGAAGCTGGAAACTGAAGGTGTGATGCTGAACATTGTTAGTGCATATGCCTTGTGAGTTGGGTGTGTGATGGATGAGAAAGAAGATTTCTGGAGTGAGCTGGATGGAGTGGTGGTGTGTACTCAAGGGAGAGAGAGTGGTGATTGGAGCAGATTTCAATGGAACAGAGGAGACGAGGAGGTGATGGGTAACTATGGTGTCAAGGAGAGGAATGAAGAAGGACAGATGGTAGTGGATTTTGCAAAAAGGATGGACATGGCTGTGGTGAATACAATACAATACAATACAATTTATTTTTGTATAGCCCAAAATCACACAAGAAGTGCCGCAATGGGCTTTAACAGGCCCTGCCTCTTGACAGCCCCCCAGCCTTGACTCTCTAAGAAGACGAGGAAATACTCCCAAAAAAAACCTAGTAGGGAAAAATGGAAGAAACCTTGGGAAAGGCAGTTCAAAGAGAGACCCCTTTCCAGGTAGGTTGGGCGTGCAGTGGGTGTCAAAAGAAGGGGGTCAATACAATACAGTACAATACACAGAACAGAACAAATCCTCAATACAGTATAAAAATAAAAATTTTAGAAGTACGGAGCAGAATTTAACAGTAGATGATATCACATAAGAAGATTTGGATATATTTAGAGTCCTGGAGACCTCATCCATTAAGCTGCCTCCCCCATTTGGCTATTCCACGGGTGAAACAGTGTTGGGTCAGCCAATCCGATGAAAGGACCCCTCCTTCCCACAATTCCTGCGATCCTCCATCAGGGATGACTTTACCTTAGGCAGGCAAAACAACTTGGCAGGTGGGCCGTGGCACCAAGTGCCACATTTGAGTACCGAGAAGAGAAACAGAATAGGTGAGGGTTAGTATCCAATTCTAACTATCATGTTACTTATGTTTTAGTGCTAATGACTAACAACAGAGATGCAGTCTGCACAGTTAATCAGCAGCTCTAGTCAGGGTGTGCTAAACTGAAGTCGTGAGTCTTCAGCCGGGATTTAAAAGCTGAGACCAAAGGGGCATCTCTTATAGTAGCAGGCAGACCAGTCCACAGTTTAGGGGCCTTGTAACTAAAAGCTCGACCTCCCATTGTTATTTTATTAATCCTTGAAATACGTATTTCACGAAGAGGAAGGAACACAGGGTGACGTCCAAGAGTGGAGGAAAATGCACACAGGTGGATTATACTGTATTATATGCATGAGGGTCAATCTGAAGGAGATTGGAGACTGCAGAGTTGTGGCAGGGGAAAGTGTAGTTAAGGCAGCATAGGATGGTGGTCTTTAGTATGACTTTGGAGATTAAGAAGAGGAGGAGAGTGAGGGCAGAGCCAAGGATCAAATGGTGGAAGTTGAAAAAAGGAAGACTGCAAGGTGGAGTTCAGGGAGGAGGTAAGGCAGGCAGTAGGTGGCAATGAAGAGTTACCAGACAGCAGGGTACGTACAGCAGAAGTGATAAGGGAGACAGCTGGAAGGGTGCTTGGTGTGACATCGGGACAGAGGAAGGAGGACAAGGAAACCTGGTGGTGGAATGGGGAAGCACAGCAGAGTATACAGAGGAAGAGGTTAGCAAAGAAGAAGTGGGATAGTCAGAGAGATGAAGAAAGTAGGCAGGAGTACAAGAAGATAAAGTGTAAGGTGAAGAGAGAGGTGGTGAAGGCTAAAGATAAGGCGTATGATGAGTTGTGTGAGAGGTTGGACACTAAGGAGGGAGAAAAACACCTGTACCGATTGGTTAGACAGTGGGACAGAGCTGGGAAAGATGTGCCGCAGGTTAGGGTGATAAAGTATAAAGATGGAAGCATACTCACAAGCGAGGAGAGTGTGTTGAGAGGATGGAAAGAGTACTTTCAGAGGCTGATGAATGAAGAGAATGAGAGAGAGAGAAGGTTGGATAATGTGGACATAGTAAATCAGGAAGTGCAATGGGTTAGCAAGGAGGAAGTAAGGACAGCTATGAAAAATGGTCCAGATAACATACCTGTGGAAGCAAGGCGGTGTTTAGGAGAGATGGCAGTGGAGTTTTTAACCAGATTGTTTAATTCAATCATGGAAAGTGAGAGGATGCCTGGTACCGATTTTTTAGAATAAGGGTGCTATACAGAACTGTAGTAACTACAGAGAGATAAAATTAATGAGCCACAGCATGAAGTTATGGGAAAGAGTAGTGGAAGCTCTGTTAAGAAGAAAGGTGATGATTAGTGAGTAGTTTCATGCTGGGAAAGAGCACCACAGAAGCAATGTTTGCTGTAAGGGTGTTGATGGAGAAGTATTGAAAAGGCCAGAAGGAGCTGAATTGTGTCTTTGTGGACCTGGAGAAAGCATATGACAGGGTGCCTAGAGAGGAGTTGTGGTATTGTATGAGGAAGTCGGGAGTGGCAGAGAAGTATGTAAGAGTTGTACAGCATATGTACGAGGGAAGTGTGAAAGTAGTGAGGTCTGCTGTAGGAGTGACGGATACCTTTAAAGTTTAGGTGGGATTACATCAAGGTTCAGCTCTGAGCTCTTTTTTATTTGCAATGGTGATGGACAGGTTGATAGATGAGATTAGACAGGAGTCCCTATGCACTATGATGTTTATGTATGACATTGTGATCTGTAAAGAGTGTAGGGAGCAGGTTGAGAAGGCCCTGGGGAAGTGGCTCTAGAAAGGAGGGGAGAGGAGAGGAGTGAAGGTTAGTAAGGCCAAGATAGAATACATGTGAGTGAATGAGAGGAAGGTCAGAAGAATGGTGAGGATGCAGGGAGTAGAGTTGGCGAAGGTGGATGAGTTTAAATACCTGGTATCAGCAGTACAGAGTAACTGGGAGTGTGGAAGAGAGGTGAAGAAGAGAGTGCAGGAAGGGTGGAATGGGTGGAAAAGACTGTCAGGAGTGATTTGTGACAGACGGGTATCAGCAAGAGTGAAAGGGAAGGTCTACCAGGTATGTCAGGAAAAGAATGCTGAGGATGGAACTGCCAGGCAAGAAGAAAAGAGGAAGGCCAAAGAGGAGGGAGAACACGAAGGCAGTCAATGTGGTAGAAAATTATGTAAAAGTCAGGGATAGATGGAGACGAATGATCAGCTGTGGTGACTCCTAAATGGGAGCAGTCAAGAGAAGAAGACTTTTGAGGTTTTTGAAATTATGATTTATACTTCTACAGTTAAAAATTTAAAATCCACCAAAAATACTAATTCATTGCATGACTTACTCTGAGGCAACATTAAAATCATGGGAAAGTAAGAGGTACAAAGCATCACTGGGCCTGTGAGGGACTTCCTGAATTTACACAGCCAGCCATTAACCCATATTGGGCCACTAGGGGAACTTTTCTAAGGGTCCTCTTATAATAGCCTCTCACATTAAGCCAGTGTGATATTTAATTGGGGTTTCCCAAACCCACACTGTCCAACATCTCCCCACAGGGTATCACTCTGTGTGTGTTTGCTGGGTAGTTTCTGACTTTTTAATGTGAGTAACACAGTGAATTAGTATTTTGATGGGTTTTAGAATTTGATCTCAGAAGTATAAATAACAATTTGAATGCATAATGAAAGGAAAAAAAGCAGGACTAACATCAATAAATGCAAAGGCAATTTGCGTTTTATAAGATTAAACAGTTTAAAGCCACATTAGCATTGTGTTTTTTATTCCTTTTTTATTAATAAATTAGAAATCTTTCTAATTTAAAATAATTGAAATGATAAAAAAAACACTAAAAAAAGTTTCAAGAAAAGAACCAGTAAGGGGTGGTGCAGTGCTAGTGCTGCTGCCTCACAGTAAGGAGACTGGAGTTCATGTCCGGGGTCATCCTTGTGTATGTTTTCCGTGTGCCCATGTTGGTTTCCTCAGGGTGCTCCTTTTTCCCCCCCAAAGTCCAAAATCATGCAGGTTAGCTGGATATGATGATGCTCCATTGGTCCTTTGCTCAGTGAGTGAGTGAGTGAGTGTGTTTGTTCACCCTACACTCTTAAAATTGTGGTTCTTTAATGGCACTATAAGGTTCTTTACTGGGTTTTGTGGTTCCTCATAGAGCCACTGCTTGACCAAGCACCATTTCATTCTGGAATAGGTTCTTTGCATATAAAGTTGGCTCTTTGCCCTTTGGAAAAGCTTCCTAATATGTAGAAAAAAAGAAACAAAACATTTAACATATGGGATTCTACTTCTGCGGTGGGCTGGCACCCTGCCTAGGATTTGTTCCTGCCTTGCGCCAAGTGTTGGCTGGGATTGGCTCCAGCAGACCCCCTTGACCCTGTGTTATGATATAGCGGGTTGGATAATGGATGGATGGATAGATGGATTCTACTTAGCAGGACACTAACAGATTGAGAAAACCTGGACATAGCTCGTGTACGTGTACATCACTGTACATGTGCAGCAAGAGTCCTTTTAAAATCATGACTCATTGCTTTTTCATAGATCTGTTAACATCTGTTCAGGGTTATTTGCTGTATTCAGGGTTGGATTAAGACATTTAGAGGACCTAAGCACGTAGTGGCTCCATACCTATCTAACTCAAAATATAAGCAGTCATAAACATCCATCCATTTTCCAACCCATTATATATCCTAACTACAGGGTCACGGGGGGTCTGCCGGAGCCAATCCCAGCCAACATAGAGCACAAGGCAGGAAACAAACCCCGGGCAGGGCATCAGCCCACCGCAACAGTCATAAACAATAAAATAAAATTTTATTTTTTGAAAATGATCATATCTCAGGCAAAGATGCACTGCACTCACTCTTAGATAGATAGATAGATAGATAGATAGATAGATAGATAGATAGATAGATAGATAGATAGATAGATAGATAGATACTTTATTAATCTCAAGGGGAAATTCACATACTCCAGCAGCAGAAAACTGATAAAGAACAATTTTAAATTAAAGATATTTTTAATCCTGCGGTGGGTTGGCACCCTGCCCAGGATTGGTTCCTGCCTTGTGCCCTGTGTTAGCTGGGATTGGCTCCAGCAGACCCCCGTGACCCTGTGTTCGGATTCAGCGGGTTGGAAAATGGATGGATGGATATTTTTAATATAAAACTTAGTGGATGACTGAAAGGGATAGACGACATGACCAAGACGAGAACAATCACGTGAGCCTCAGTGGACCATGTGGCAGTTACCAGATTCTAATTTTGTTGTATTCCCAACATTAATATATATCATTAACCTCTGTTATTACTATTTCATTATCTATCTATCTATCTATCTATCTATCTATCTATCTATCTATCTATCTATCTATCTATCTATCTATCTATCTATCTATCTATCTATCTATCTATCTATCTAGTGGAGTGGTGGCCCTGAGGCTACAGAGGTCTGCACTGGCAATCGGAAGGTTGCCAGTTCAAATCCCGTAAATGCCAAAAGAGACTCTACTCTGTTCGGCCCTTGAGCAAGGCCCTCAACTTGCAATTGCTGAGCGCTTTGAGTAGTGAGAAAAGTGCTATATAAATGCAAAGAATTATTATCTATCTATCTATCTATCTATCTATCTATCTATCTATCTATCTATCTATCTATCTATCTATCTATCTATCTATCTATCTATCTATCTATCTATCTATCTATCTATCTATCTATCTATCTACCTAAAAATAACAAGAATTTTTTGCTGGAGGGGCATTAGCTCCGACGTACTCTGGTAGGTGCGTGTACTAGACTGCCCTCTGCATCATTTGGCCAAGCAGCATCCTTGAAGTGCTCAAGCTATTGTGTGGTGCAGTGTGGAGAAAGCAACCTGAATTGTGGCGATCAGGTGAGTGGCTTCTGCATCACGACACACAGCATTGAGTGTGCAATAGTTTCTCATGAAAAACGGGATGACAACAGTTTCCCTCCCCTCTACGCCCCGGATCTTGCACTCTGCAAATTTTTTCTTACTTCCAAGATTGAAGAGGGACCTTAAAGGAAAGAACAACAGAGGGACTGAAGGCTATCACTTTGCAAGAGTTTCAGAACAGTTTTGAACAATGGAAAAAGCGGTGGGGCAAGTGTATTGTGTCTCAGGGAGAGTATTTTGAGGGTGATTAAGTTTTGGAAATGTTCTGAGAAATATACAATTTTTAAAAAAGAAAGTCTTATTATTTTTGGGTCCCCTCTAATATATGTGTATGTGTGTGTGTGTGTGTGTATGTGTGTGACCACCAGGGGGCACACTGCTCCCCGAACACAACAGACACCAGAAGAAGTCTCACTACAACAGCCTTTTTTTCAACTGTGGGAAACGTTTCCCAGGTTTCCCACCAATTTAGCACAGTACAAAGTCCTAGTAAAACAGAAAAGCACTTTCTTTCTTTGTCTCTCTTTCCACCTCCATTCCTCCTGGCAAGCTTCATCTCCCTTCCTCCCAAATCTGTCACCTTGAATAGAGTGAGGCGGCTCCTTTTATAGGGCACCCAGAAGGGCTGCAGGTGACCCGTAATATCCTTCCGGGCCCCAACAAGATTGAGATTTCATGCTCCAAACCTGTTAATCCGTAGCAAGCTTGGGGGACTGCCCTCTGTTGTTCCGGGGAAGGTACTGCCCTGTACAACTTCCTTCCCCTTGTCCTTTCCTTCAGAAAGTGTCCTGGCCAGATAAGAGTCCTAGCTGTCCAGTGCAATATATATGTATGTAATTTTTTCATTTAATGAGGGAGCCCCTATCTGTAGAACCTGGTCCAGCTGCACCATTTGCAGGTTTGCATCATAAGGTCCATGGTAAAATTTCCGTGGTACTCACCTTCCTGTAGGGTGGAGTGGTGGCTCTGAGGGAATCAGTGCTGGCAATCGGAAGGTTGCCAGTTCAAATCCCATAAATACTAAAGGTGACTCTACTCCGCTAGGCCATTGCAAAAGGCCCTTAACCTGCAATTGCTTCGTCCTGGGTATGACGTTAATTTTCATCCAGCCATGCAAGTAGGTCCTCCAACTTAGAGGGAAAACTTGGGAGTTGGTGGCAGGATTGGCACTCCAGCCACCGTAAAAAAACTCACAATATTCAAGTTTGTCCGATGTTGTCTTTAATTAGTTGTGTTAGTGAATTAAAGGAGTGGATGGATGAGAACTACTTGTCTTTAAACACAGATAAAACAGAGATGTTAATTATTGGAAGGAATGATGCTGATTGCAACAATATTTTTTCATCCTTTAACTCAGTTGGAATCCCCATTAATTTTACTGAATCAGCCCGCAATCTATGAGTTACCTTTGACTCTAGCATGTCATTTAAAGTGCATATTACAAAGTTGTCCAAATCATGTTTCTTCCATCTTAAAAATGTTGGGAAATGAAGGCACTTTCTAAATAAACAGGATTCTGAGAAATTAATTCATGCATTTATGTCTAGTAGGATTGACTACTGCAATGCGGTGTTCACTGGATGTTCAAACTGTTCTTTATACAGCCTCCAGTTAATCCAAAATGCTGCTGTGAGAATAATTACAAGAACAAGAAAATACGAACACATAACCCCAGTGCTCGAGTCCTTACACTGGCTCCCGGTTAAGTTTAGGGCAGATTTCAAAATCCTCCTTTTAACATATAAAGCCTTAAATGGCCGAGGTACGGCTTACTTGTTTGAACTTATCATGACTTACAAACCTGAGTGCACATTAAGATCTCAAGATGCCGGTCTGCTTATGATTCCAAGGATTAATAAAATAACAGTGGGAGGTCGAGCTTTTAGTTACAGGACCCTCTAAACTGTGGAGTGGTCTGCCTGCTACTATAAGAGATGCCCCTTCGGTCTCAGCTTTTAAATCCCAGCTGAAGACTCACAACTTCAGTTTAGCACACCCTGACTAGAGCTGCTGATTAACTGTGCAGACTGCATCTCTGTTGTTAGTCATTAGTGCTAAAACATAAGTAATGTGATAGTTAGAATTTGTTACTAACACTCACCTATTCTGTTTCTCTTCTCGGTACTCAAATGTGGCACTTGTTGCCCACTGCCCACCTGCCAAGTTGTTTTGCCTCCCTAAGGTAAAGTCATCTCTGATGGAGGATCGTAGCAATCATCGGGTAGAGGGGTCCTGTCATCGGATTGGCTGGCTCAGCAGTGGCCAAATGGGGGAGGCAGCTTGATGGCTGAGGTCTCCAGGACTCTGAACAAATCCAAATCGTATTATGGGATATCATCTACTGTTGATCCTGCGGTGGGTTGGCACCCTGCCCAGGATTGATTCCTGCCTTGTGCCCTGTGTTGGCTGGGATTGGCTCCAGCAGACTCCCGTGACCCTGTGTTCGGATTCAGTGGGTTGGATAATGGATGGATGGATGGATCTACTGTTGAATTCTGCTCCGTACTTGTAAAACTTCTGTTGCACTATTATACTGTATTTAGGATGACTTGTGTTCTGCTCTGTGTATTGTGTTGTATTGACCCCCTTCTTTTTGACACCCACTGCACACCCAACCTACCTGGAAAGGGGTCTCATTTTGAACTGCCTTTCCTAAGGTTTCTTCCATTTTTTTCCCTACATGGGTTTTTTTTTTTTTTTTGGGGGGGGGGGGGGGGGAGTTTTTCCTTGTCTTCTTAGAGAGTTAAGGCTGGGGGCTGTCAAAAGGCAGGGCCTGTTAAAACCCATTGCAGCACTTCTGGTGTGATTTTGGGCTATACAAAAAGAAATTGTATTGTATTGTATATTTGCCCACACTGGACCAGTACTTTGGAGCCAATGTTGCCCTGATGTGCAAATCTCAAGTGGGTCATTGTGAGCTGCCCACTATAGACTAACATGTTTGCCCACAGGGCTTACTTTGGCCCATTGTCAGTTTGTTTGCTGGGCTGAATTCATAAAGTGGAAACAACCATCCATCCATCCATTTTCCAACCCGCTGAATCCAAACACAGGGTCACGGGGGTCTGCTGGAGCCAATCCCAGCCAACACAGGGTGCCAGCCCACCGCAGTAAAGTGGAAACAGTCGTATTGTTTTATGATAAGCGCACTCAGGTGAGCGCAGCCTTAACTCTTTTGAAAGGACCGTCCGATCCGCAGGCTGCAACGGCGCGCACTTGAATTTGAAGAAGTGGCGGAGCCAGTAAAGCCTCCCACAGCCCTGACGACCGTAATTAACAAGTTCCGATTATTGTTAGTGCTGCAAGCAGTAAGGGACATTGATACCCGTTTTTTACTAATTGATTGTATCGCTAATTAATTTTTCGAATTCACTTATCCCGTTATTGTTTCACGGAGAGCCGGAGGATATTAAAGCAGAGTCATTTTTTTCCTGTCGATAAAAGTGAAAGCAAAATATATATATATATATATGTATGTTTTGCTGATAACGATCGACCCATTTTTTTTCTTTTATCATGATTTATTATAGTTTGCTAATTGAATAAACGGGGTAATTGATAAATAGAGAACAGAGAACGGCGGCCGTCTCGATAAGCCGCGATTTCTTTAGCCGAAGGTGTTTAATTGGAAGCTAGAAGCTGCGCGGACTATTATTTGACTGTTATATTGAATTTTTATTTAATATATTGGGTTTTGTATTCTCGACGGAAGTTTTTTCCTTCACATTTTTTTAAGCGTGAAGTGCTGTGCCTGCCCTGCAGTGAAAAGGTAATGGATTCTCATGTGCTCACATTTGATTTTTTAGCTTAGATTGGAGTGTAAGACGAATATTTTGTAGTTTTTGCATTACCTTTAATTATGAAAGACGGCGGTGATTGAAATAATTCGAAGGATTAGAGTCGTAAGGTAGTTTTTAATGTTTACCGAGGGTCTAACCAAGAATGAATTTCGTCGGGGAAGCGACGCATTTTTAATAGATGAGTTGAAGCGGTGACAACGTCGGTGGGGTCGATCTTGCATGTTTTTATATTGGTCTCACAACCCCGAGTGAATGAGTTTAAGGTCGTGCATAATGTCTGGGCAGTTTGCGTGTCCTCCCTTTTTCTCTTGGAATCTTTCTCCTGGAACAATCTCTTTAAAATGAAGGTTCCTGAGCAGTAGTTCGAAATGATGATACATAGGGGAACCACTTCTGGTTCCAAAAAGACCCATCCACATGAAGACTGCAGGAAGAACCTTTATTTTATTTAGATCTGTAACCGGCACTGAACTAGATTTGTTCAAAAAAAGGGGTTATGATAACTATAGCTACATCTCGCTGTAAAAAAAAATAAAATCACTCCTGTAACATATTAAAATTTCTTTTTAACTGTAATAGTGGAGTGTTGTACCGTTTTAGACGTTTAGCTATTATAGATGCAATGAAGTCAAGCACAATGACACCTTTTATTGGCTAACTGAAAAGATGACAATATGCAACTCTCCAGGCAAGATGGTCCTGATCTCCCTTGAAAGCTTGCATGTTGTCATCTTTTTAGTTAGCCCAGGGGTGTCCAACTCCAGTCCTGGTGGGCCACTGTGGCTGTAGGTTTTCATTCTAACCATCTTAATTAGTGAGCTGTTTTTGCTGCTGATTAACTTGTTCTGCCTTCTTTTTAATTGAGGTGACTCAGACCCCTTGGTTGTTTAATTTTTCCTTAATAAGCAGCTGAACGATAATGAGACACACAACATGACCAGCTCACCTGAAAATTGAAGAAAGGTAACGGTCTCGGTCATGTTGGTCTGCTCAGGTCACCTTGACGGTGGTCCTAGAAAAAACAGAAAATCGACAGTCTGCTGTGGCAGAATAAGAGCAGCAACAAGTCGTGATATTCAATAATGGCTTTAACTAACAGCAAAAATTGGCTTCTCATTAAGAGATTGGTTGGGGTGAAATTTTCTGGAGTTTGATGTTCCAGTTTAGCAGGTCATCTGTTGGCCAGTTTCACATCTCATTTCCTTTTGGCTTTTATTTAATGAAGAAACAAATCAATTTAGAGGACTGAATCCTTAAAAACAGGGCAAATAAAATGAAGGGGAAAAGGAGTTAATTAGGAATGAAAGCTGGGCACTGATTAGGAAAAGGGTTAGAATGAAACGCTTCAGCACACCAGGACTGTTGTTGGACACCCCTGAATTAGCCAATAGAAGGTGTCATTTTTGCTTGACTTCTCGTTACAGGAGTTAACTGTAATTTTTTTACAATAAAATGCTGTAATGAACAATCCATCATTTGTCATAAGACGGCATATTTCTGTAAACTTGTTTGGACTCGTCTGCCTTGCATTGTGGGACATTTTCAGTTAGTGCATTTGCATAGCATTTCACTTATTTGTGTGGTAAGATCCGGGCTGGTGCCAGATTATTTTGAACCCTAGGCCAAATTTATTAGTGTGCCAACCTACTGTTTGGTAGCAAACCAGTGTGGCTGTGCCCTAGGAAAATACCTAATTCACCTTGATGGTGGCGCCAGCCATGGGTAAAGACGACAGTTAAACAATGAAATCCTGGCTACCGGGATACTGATGGAGACTTGTATAATATACAAACCTTACAAAGTTGAGAACCAGAGACATAAGGAATAAATAACTAAATGGTGAGGTGGACAGGAGAGTTTAGGATCCTTCAAACTTCAAAAATTTGATGTAAATTGTGAGGAAAATGTTTATCTATCTGTAATATAATCCTGTAAAATTCATTACATTAATTATGCATTTTCATGGTCACAGATCTGTAATACACTAAATGATTAGTGCATTTATTTAAAAGCATTATTTTAAGGAGTGTCTATCAATGAATTATTTCATGGTGCTAGACTGTTTGTGAATAATTGTATTCCTATAAAATCACAATGGCACAGCTAAATTTGCATAAAGTTACCCTATTTACATAAACCACGCCCCCTTTGCTGCAGCACTGTCTCCCACACCCTTGCAGTGTGACAAACGTGAAGATGGCTAGCAAACTGATTTTTCTGTGTGCTGAAGATTATTCTGTGGTTGTGGAAGATGCCTAATGATGGTGGGTTTTAAAATTTTTTTTTTTTTAAACTTGTATACTAAGTAAAAGGAAGGTATTGTAATCGTTCAAAATTTGACCAAGATTTTGATGAATCTTGACATTTTAGATCTCCCTGCCCGAGTCTGATTTACTTTCTTGTAGGGAAAGAATGGTAAATGTCTAAAAATTAGATTTCAAGATTTTGATGAATCGTGACATTTTAGTCTTCCCTTTGGGGGGGTGGAATTTGGAATTGTGTATGTTTGTGTGTAAACACGCTAACTTGAATACGCTCTCACTTAGGTCAACCAAATTTTGCATACAAGTATTGGGCAAAAAAACGTAGATTTTTATACAACTTTTGAGTTATTTCAGCTAACTGGAAGTGGTACTTTTTTATTCATGCAGCTGCAGAGTCAGATTTTATTCAACTTTTACTTTTATAATTGTTTGGTATATTGATTTGATTTATTGTTGATGGTTTTTTTTAATGAACATAATAAAAAAAATCATTGTCTTATGATTTACTCCTCAAATATTCATCCCCATATCCGAGTATATGAGAAAGTCTAAGAGAGACCACTCCTGATTTTTTGATAAACCCGTAGCAGACCCTACATCACAAAAGCAGCCGTTCCTTTTCCGCCAGATAACACGAACTCCCTTTACTAAACACTGATGTTGCATCAATGGATGAAATTGAGGGTCTGCATGTTTGATGACAACATGATTGGTAGTTAAATTGCTACTCATTTAACTGTTAGGTTACAGACAAAATTGTTCTGTCTTTACAAATAATATTCCATACAATCAAGTCAAACTTAACAAAACTAAATTCAATTCAACCTCCACTTGAGAAAGAGAGGAAGGCCAATAGCCAGGGTACAACTTTAGGAGTAGAAAAGAGGGAACAGAATCCTCTTCCCCAATGTAAATGCTTAATTTAAAATGTTACTGATGAGATCCTGCCAGGTTTTAAAGTTTTTTGCACAGATCCACTAAGTGAGAATTTGATTTTATTCCAATTTCAAATATATAGCATCAGTTACCCACTGAATTAAGAGGTGGGTTAAGATTCTTCCAGTTGAGCAAAATAAGTCTACGTGCCAATAGTGGAGTAAAGGCCATTACAGTTTGTTTGTCCTTCTCCACTTTAAGCCCCTCTGTGTGCCCCCATCAAAAACACAGCTGTTAGTGGATTAGGAGGGATTGTGACACCAAGGCTTCCTGATACGCATTTAATGATCTGGATCCAGATGTTAATTTAGTGCATGCCCAAAACGTGGCACAGTGAGGCTGGAGCTCGATTGCAACGTGCGCAGGTTGGATCTTGCCCTGGAAACATTTAGGACAATTTCAAACGAGAAAGATGTGCTCAATAAAAGATTTTAAGTTGAACGGTTGTATGCTTTGTGCATATGGCGCTCGAGTGAATTGTGTGTGTGGCTGCCTTCCTCTCCTTTTCTGAGATGTTGAGTAAGAGATCCTTTTCCCACTGTACTCTGGGATCTTTGAAAAGAAGGGACTTTAAAATGTTTTGATATTATGGAAATGCTGCCTGAGTCTTTTAACTAAAATTGATTTAGTAAATTGGCAGTAAATTGCTGGTTACTGAATTGCAGTACTAGTACAGTTGATGTGAAGAATTACGAAGTTAACTGTAATTCAACAGCAGCGTACTGCTACATTGTTAGGTTTGTGGCTCAGTTTACTGTCAAGTCGCATTACAGTATTGCATTTGTGTGTTAAACAGTAAAGTAATGCAATTAGTAGCAAGTAATTTACTGTAAATTTACAGTTGATCTGTTTACAGGTTCAGGTTTTCCTAATGTTGGTGCCCTGCTAGGCAATTTATCATACATTTAAAGGTTTTTTCCCCCCCCCCCTACATATTAGGACATTTTTCAAAGCATAAAGAAACGACTTCATATCCGAAGAACCCATCCCAAAATGAAATGATGCTTTATTAACAACGCAAAGCAGTAAAGAACTATATCGTGCCTTTTAAAGAGTGTACTTTTGGTTTTACCATGTGTGGCTCTGAGGCCGTGCCAGCGGTTGGAAGGCTGCCGTTGTGAATCCTGTAAATGCCAGAAGTGATTCCACTCTGTTGGGCCCTTGAGCAAGGCCCTTAACTCGTAATTGCTCTGTCCTGGGTGTGATGTTAACCTGAATCCAGCAGTGCATGCAGGTCCTTCAACGTGCTGGGAGGAGAATTCAGGGGTTGGTGGCAGGATTGGCACACCAGCCACTGTACAAAACCTCACGCTGTTCCACTTCATTAGAACTATTGTGGTGCTGAGGTGTCACCTGTTACACAGCTGCACTTGGGTCTTAAATTGGGATCCTGAGGTGGTCTGTCATGTGGTGGGTGAGACAACGTGCTGAATCGGTGCATGCGCCCAACACTTCTCTCTTTTTCTATTGCAAGCTGAATTTTGAAAATTAATTCTGACATCTTCTCTCTCTATCTTGAAAATAATGTTAGCAAAGCTTCAGCTGTATAGGCGTCACAATCTAAGTGAGCCTGATGCTAGGAGCAAAGGTTAAGTTTCGTTTTCTCAAGATCTCGATAAAATTAGTCTGTTATCTTGAGGAGACAATTTAAAAAAAAAAAAAAAAAAAAAAATGGCGATATTGCTCATCCTCTCTCGGCTTCCGTAATGACGCACTTATTGCTCAAGTGACATTGTTCTGCTTCTCTTAAGATTTTGAACCCTTAATTGCTTATTTCAGTCTTAAACAGCTGCATTCACTGTTTTAATGGCTTCTTATCAGCAATAAGATGCAAATGACAACGGAGCCAGCAGTTCTCCATCTAACTTGTTTCCGTATACACCTGTATGGATTCATCATGCACTGTTTGGTTTAATAAAACACTTGAGTAAAATGTGACAGATTGAAAATGATCTGTTTTAGGCTTCAAATCATAAATGATCTGTTGTCATTTGTATCTTATTGCTAATAAGAAGCCATTAAAACTGTGAATGCAACTGAAATAAGCAATTAAGGGTGGGGAACCTTAACAAGTGAGACCACTAAAATGAAGCCGAAAAATGTCACTTGAGCAATAAGTGCTTCATTAGCAATAATTGACTTCTCATTAAGAAACTGGGTTAGAACAAAAACCTGCAGCCACTGCGGCTATCCAGGATCGACTTTGCCCACCTCTGGTATAAAACATCAGTTACCCACTGAGTTATAACAGATGAGCTAGGATTCTTCCAAATCAGCCAAGATAAGTTTACGTATGTGCTAGTAAAGTGGTAAAGGCAATTACAATTAAATTGTATTTCTCCATTTTAATCCAATCTGGCAGTCCATCAAATGTACCTGTTAATGGGTTTGGAGTGTTTGTGACGCCAAGGCTGTCTGAGTGGCATTCAAAGATTTTTGTATACAATGATGTTAATTTGCTGCATGCCCGGAACACGTGGCTCAGTGTGGCTGGAGCTTATGTTCCAATATTTAATTTTTCCCTGGATACATTTTGGACAATTTTAAACAAGATATACAGTACTGTGCAAAGGTTTTAGGCAGGTGTGAAAAAATGCTGTAAACAAAGAATGCTTTCAGAAATATAAATGATTGCATTTTGTAAAATTTATAACAATAAACAAAGTGAGCGAACAAAAGAAAAATCTAAATCAGATCAATATTTGGTGTTCCTACCTTTTGCCTTCAAACCAGCATCAATTCTTATAGGTACACTTGCACAAAGTCAGGGTCTGATCAACCAATTCTACCAAACAGATGCCAATGATCATCAATGTCACACATAGGTTGAAACACAGTCATTAACTGAAACAGACACAACTGTGTAGGAGGCTTAAAACTGGGTGAAGAACAGCAACACTCTGCTACCAAGGTGAGGTTGTGGAAGACAGTTTCATGTCATGGCAAGATTGAGCACAGCAACAAGACACAAGGTAGTTCTACTGCATCAGCAAGGTCTCTCCCAGACAAAGATTTCAAAGCAGACTGGGGTTTCAAGATGTGCTGTTCAAGCTCTTTTGAAGAAGCACAAAGAAACGGGCAACGTTGAGGATCGTAGACGATGTGGTCGGCCAAGGAAACTTAGTGCAGCAGATGAAAGACACATTAAGCTTATTACCCTTCGAAATCGGAAGATGTCCAGCAGTGCCATCAGCTCAGAACTGGCAGAAGCCAGTGGGACTCGGGTACACCCACCTACTGTCCGGAGAAGTCTGGCCAGAAGTGGTCTTCATGGAAGAGTTGCAGTCAAAAAGCCATACCTCCGACGTGGAAACAAGGCCAAGCGACTCAAGTATGCATGAAAACATAGGAACTGGGGTGCAGAAAAATGGCAGCAGGTGCTCTGGACTGATGAGTCAAAATTTGAAATATTTGGCTGTAGCAGAAGGCAGTTTGTTCATTGAAGGGCTGGAGAGCGGTACAATGAGTATCTGCAGGCAACAGTGAAGCATGGTGGAGGTTCCTTGAATGTTTGGGGTTGCATTTCTGCAAATGGAGTTGGAGATTTGGTCAGGATTAATGGTGTTTCTCAACGCTGAGAAATACAGGCAGATACTTATCCATCATGCAATAACATCAGGGAGGCGTATGATTGGCCCCAAATTTATTCTGCAGCAGGACAATGACCCCAAACATACAGCCAAAGTCATTAAGAACTATCTTCAGCGTAAAGAAGAACAAGGAGTCCTGGAAGTGATGGTATGGCCCCCACAGAGCCCTGATCTCAACATCATCGAGTGTGTCTGGGATTACATGAAGAGACAGAAGGATGTGAGGAAGCCTACATCCACAGAAGATCTGTGGTTAGTTCTCCAAGATGTTTGGAACAACCTACCAGCCGAGTTCCTTCAAAAACTGTGTGCAAGTGTACCTAGAAGAATTGATGCTGTTTTGAAGGCAAAGGGTGGTCACACCACATATTGATTTGATTTAGATTTCTCTTTTGTTCATTCACTGCATTTTGTTGATTTGATGAAAATAAATGATTAACACTTCCATTTTTGAAAGCATTCTTTGTTTACAGCATTTTTTCACACCTGCCTAAAACTTTTGCACAGTACTGTATGTGCTTCATAAAAAGATTTTAAGTTGATGATTGAATGCTTTGCACATTTGGAGTGTATTCTGTGCACGGCTGCCTTCCCCTCCTCTTCAGAGATGTTAAGTGAAAGACCCTTTCCCCAGCGTCCCCTAGGATAATTTGAAAAGGGACTTTAAGATGTTTTAATATATTGAGATGCTGTTTGGGAAGTATTGCCTCTGGAAAAGAAATGGATGGGAGGTGAGGAAAAGTGGACGGGTTCCTTTTATTGGCGTATTCTAATTTGAAAGTAGTAGAAAAATTGTGTGATGGGAAGTTTAAATTTTAAGCATAATTGTTCATAAGATTCAAAGACATTATCTACATAATCTTTTAAGTGTTTTAATCCCAGATGTTTTCCAACATTAAATACTGTGTAGCTCTGAGAGGGTAGAAAAAGGTGAATATCATGTAAAGGTGCAACAGAGAAGAGCTTCTTTCTCAGTGCTTCCTGCATTGGTTCCAAATTCTAAGTGAGTGATGGATAATTGGGTTATCAGTATATTGATGATGATTTGTATATTTACTTGAATCTAATTTCTTAACGTTAATGTATATGGGGATGCTGTGAAATAGAAGCTTGTGAAGGATGTTCATCTCAACAGTATTGCTTATCCCTGCTAATGTGAGATGAAGAGTAGACCATCTGTTCATGGCCAGAGTCTTGCACGGGCTGCAACTACTGGGGCCATGAAGTCCATGAAAACCTGTGGAAGTAGGAAAAGAATGTTCTTGGCTTTATAAAGAAATATTAATGCTGCTAGACTGTCAGAATGAGTCCTTTGTTACCTCTTAACAGTTTGTTTGGAAAGAACTAGTCTTGCTGAAGCCAGTCTTACAGTATAATAGATATGAATGCAGACAACCATGAGTGAGTTGTGCTTAAAAGTGGGTGGGAACAATTCGATGGCTCACTGAGTGTCGCATTTCAAAATCAATCCAACTCTTCATGAAGGTGATGAATTTGAACCACGAAGATTAGAGGTGCTCTTGTTTTCCGGGTCAAACAGAAAGTAAGCTTCTGGGGCCTCATGTATAACGCCGTGCGTAGAACTCACACTATAACATGGCGTAAGCACTTAAGCGTGAATTTGTGTACACACAGAAAAATCCAGATGCATAAAACTGTGTGTTCGCCAACTTCCACGTTCTTCCACTCCATAAATCCCAATCGGCGTGAAAAGTAACGCACGTGCATGCGCTTGCTGCCCCATTCCATCTCCTCCCAGAATTACACCTCTTTGAATATGCAAATCAACATAAATAGCCCTTAAGCTCCGCATTCTGTGAAAAGACAATGGGAAAATAGAAGAATTTCAGCGAATACCAAGTGCAGGCAAAGAAAAACGTACTATTCGTTGGTTTAAACAGTGGTATAAACAACAAAAGGAAGTTGATCGAGTGACATAGTGTCGGAGAAACTCGAAAGCTCAAGTTTACAAAGTCACTCAGTGCCCGAAATAAAAAAAGTTGTCAGATATCAAAGTCGCCGTGAAAAGGCGTATAGGGTACAGAGTGTAAAAATAGGCACACAGTGGGGAAAAGAGCTCAAAATGTCAACTTTAATCTCAGAATTTCCACTTTAATCACGTAGTTTATTTTGTCATTAAAGTAGAACATCATAAACTTCATCTTAAAATCATTTTAATTCAGTAGTTTCTCAATCCCATCGTAACTAAAGTAGCACATTAAATGCTTTTTGTATTTGATCTTCTATGTGCTCTGTGTGTGAATCACTACGTGCTTCTGGGCTTTCTCTTCCTCCGGCAGGACACAGAATCCATTACATTTGTGATATTACAGCTCTCTGAATAATTAAAATACTGCGATGTATACGTGATATCTTTTACATGATGATAGGAATGAAATCATGTTATTAAACATGGGAACATGGTGGTGCAGTGATCATGTCTTGCGCAAGAGGCTTGTTGCGCCATGCGCGACCTTCGATGAAGTAATTTATTGCTGCAGTACAGTCTCTTTCAAATGTACTAACCTCCAGTTCCTGTCCTTAATTTTCTTTCTCCAATCAGCACACAATCAGCACTGTAATAGACATTAAGCCATGTGTAAGCTTAGAACGCCGATTCTTCAAAACGTTTAAGGAACATTGAAATATCTTCGTAGTAAATGTTTAATTATTCTATCCGTCTATCCTTCGTGTCGCGCCAGCCCAGCAAGAATACAGCACGAGGCAGGAACAATCAGTGAACTAGCTAGCGATGCGGCACCGTGTCCTCGCATGTTTAATTATTAACAATATAGATTATTTAAATGAAGTTTTATCTGTATAATCAAAATATTTTGCTGCATTTCATCTTAAAAATATTGTCCTCAAATGTAAATACACACTTTATAAAGTGGTGCAGGTTGTGCAATATTATAACTGTATCACAAGTTTACAGTGAGGTAATTGTACTTATAAGTACAAACAGTTCTACAAGGAGCACTTGATGGACTGATTGAGTGCGTTTATAGTTCTTGGGATGAAACTGTTTCTGAACCACGAGGTCCATACAGGACAGGCTCTGAAGCATTTTGCTGTGGCTGAGGCAGCATGTGCTTGATGCTGTACACCGATAATTCTCTTTCCAATCAGCTGCTGCTGTGATTCCAAACTCGGATACAGTGATATGAATACTCCAAATGGTGCAGTGAGAGTAATATGGAAAAAGATGATCCGCTGTGACAACCCTTAATGGGAGCAGCTGAAAGAAGAAAAAGAAGATGCAGGGAGAGTAACAACGCTAAAGCAGTTATGGTATTTGGAATACTATGGCTATTCCCTGGACCATTATATTGCTACAGGTTAATTACAATCAGATGCATTACACTAATAAACAATATGCAGTTAGTTTCAGTGTATTTATAAAGCTGTGTCAGGAATGTGGATCAAAGAATGAAAGGGTAACCATACAGGAACAGTAGCACTGCTTTGACACTGGGTGCTGCCAGTCTGCAAAACCGAGCAGAGAACTTGCGTACGCCAGGGTATGAGGTACTGTGGAAATGTGCGTGGCTTTACGGCAAGTTTAGGTTTTATACATCGCGATTTGAGCGTGAAACATTCGTACACAAAATTTCTGCGTTTATACATGAAGCCCCCTGGTTATTTTGTTTGGACACAATCTCTCTCTCTCTCATGTATGTCCGCTTTTCACAAGAGAACTGCTTAAAGGATTTAGATCAGGTTTTTCTGTAATTTGCATAAAACATTCCAGTTGCATTTCCAAATTCTGTCATGACGCTAAGTATTATAGTTTGGGTACGGCACAGATTTATTCGATCAAATCCAAGAGACCAGCTGCGGGCAGAGTGGAGGGGGAAGCGTGATGTCAACAATGGGGAGCCGGATGTGGCCCTCCTCACTCACGCTTAGCTAGTGATACCTTTTTTTTTTTTTTTTTTTTTTATATAAACTTTGTCCCGTTTCACTACTACATGGGTGGAGTCGCGGGGGGGATGGCTAGTGTATAATAAAATGAAGCACTTGCTTTACTATGTGATTCTGTACCCTTGTTTTATTAAATTACTAGTCATTAAGCCCGTTACAATAACGGGCGCTAAAACAGTAGTGCATAAACATTAGTAGGAACAGTCTATATTAAATGGCAAGGGACTTTGACCTCATTCTGTTTGTTGGTCGTATTTTTCTTTGTCTTTCAGCCTTTCTTTCGTTGATGTTGCTGAGCTGACCATTCTTCGTGGGCTGCCACCGTGTATTGTGTGACAGTAATACTGTCTTGTACGTCCGCTAGCTTGTACGTCCGTAATATACCTTTAATTTTCTCTGGCGGTAATACAGGCGTGCGCGTCGGTAATATGCCTTTAATCTCCTCTGACAGTAATACTGGCTTGTATGTGGCTGTAATATGCGTCACTGTATTGTGTACCTTTAATTTCCTCTCGCAGTAATACTGGCTTGTATTTCCGTAAAATGCCTCTAACTTTCTCTGACAGTAATATCGCGCATCGCACCGTGCCCTGCGCATGCGCACTTCACCAGAAGACACACACACACGCGGACACCTGGACGCACACAGGGATTTTTATATATATATATATATATATATATATATATATAGATATATAGATATAGATATATATATAGATATATATATAGATATATATAGATATATATATAGAGATATAGATAGAGATATAGATATAGATATTATTTCAATAATCGTTGAAGCACTGAAGTGCACTGAGCCTTAGATGGCTAAAACACTGGATTGCACCGAGATGCACGGAGTCTCACTTGTAACTAAACCAGCAATGCAAAATGAAACCCTGAAAGCTGATGCTATAAATGAATAAATACTTTATTCATCTACTCCAATTCAGGCATCCAATAACCCAAACACACCAATAAAAATGGTTAAATTAATAAAAGCAAAGAGAACAAACTTAAGAACAAAGTATAATGGTGAGTCCATTTAGGTCCATTGCCAGTTGAAGCTCATACGGAGCCCTTGAGTTACTAGATCAGTGCCCCTCGGTGTCCAAAGTGCTTTTGGGTATGGGGGTGGGGGTTGTAAAGGTCTGGAATGCGTGTCACTTGAGTTACTAAACTGTGTCTTCAGTATTAGACTTTAAGGACCGGGGTTCCGGGGTTGGGGGGGTGATCAGGACCATGAATGGAGCATGTGCCCCTTGAGTTACCAGAACGGTGCCCTTCAGTGTCTATAGTGCATTCAATATTAGACTTCAAGGAAAACTGGGGTTGTAATTTCTGGTGCACAAACCCCTTAAATTACTAAACTGTGCCTTTTAAGGACGGGTTTGGGGGACAGGTCTGGTGGTGGTGGTTAGGACCATGAATGGAGTATGTGCCCCTTGAGTTACCAGAACGGTGCCCCTCAATGTCTATAGTGCATTCAATATTAGACTTCAAGGAAAACTCTGGGGGGGGGGGGATGTCTGGAGCACAAGCCCCTTGAATTACCAGAATGTTGCTCCTTTCGGTCCATAGCACACATTCAGCAGTAGACATTGAGGACCTGGGATGTGGTGTGACTGAAACATGTGCCCCAGAATGATGCCTCTTCGTGTTCATAGTACTTTTGGGTTGGGGGGTGTAAAGGTCTGGAATGCATGCTGTTTGAATTACTCAACAGCGCCCCTCAGTGTCCATGGCATGCCTTCAGTATTAGACTTTGAGGACCTAGGGGGGATGACTGGAGTATGTCCCCTTTGAGTTACCAGTGTGGTGCTCCCTTGGTGTCTATAGCACACTTTTATTAGTAGACATCCAGGACATTTGGGGGTTTGGGGGGGGTGACTAAAACATGTGTACCGTGAGTTACCAGAATTGTACCCCTTGGTGTTTATAGCACACATTTAGTAGTAGACCTCAAAGAACTGGGGTGGGACTGAAATATGTGCCCCTTGAGTTGCTAGAATGGTGCCCCTTGGTGTCCATACCACACCTAGTATTAGACTTCGAGGACTGAGGGAGGGTGACTGAAGCGGGCGTCTCGAGTTACCAGAATGGTGCCCCTCTGTGTCCATAGTGCCTTTGGGTTGGGGGGCGGGGGGAGTAAAGGTCTGGAGTTGTGTGCTGCTGGAGTTACTCAGTGGCACCTGTTGATGTCCGTAGCGTGCATTATTAGACTTTAAAGCCCGAGAGGGGGGAATGTCTGGAGCACAAGCACCCTCGAGTTACCAGAACAGCACCCTTCGGTGTCCATAGCACTTCTGGGTGGTCAGGATTTTGGACTGTGCATGCCTCTTGAGTTACATAAACCCATGGTCTCCACACTGCACACCCCTTAACTATTCCTAAATGTCACCCTAGACGGCTGCCCATGTCACCTAATGGATTGAAATAAGTAGAACTGATTGATTTCTTAATCTGCTTATTAACTTGAACCTCATTGTCTTATTTCTCAGGATTCACCCATTCACAATGACGACTGATGCATTTGAAACCCCAGTATCAAAAAAATATTTAATGGACATATGTTCAGTCAAATTTAAATCTGGGTTTGACACCCATAATAAATTTGTCTCCCAGCTAGTGAAGAAGTCTTATTGGGAAAGCAATGGAGAGCCGTCTCCTGTCACCTTTGAAGTGAATGAAGATACAACTCCATTCTCACCAGAGAGAGGACATCAGTCTTCTATTATTTCTGTAGCGTCTTGTAAAATCCCATTGAACAGCACACAGCTAAACTACAGTCTACAAGAAAACTCTGATAAGGAATTCTTGGAACTTTCAACCGTCAGTTTAGATGGCTCACGAAAGCTGGATTTGCCACCTTTGGTAGATCTTCAGCAGACTGCAAGCAAGCCAAGAGCTTTGGTCACAGCTAGCAAGAGGAAGCTGGCTGATAAGGACAAGGACATTGGCCAGGAGAGTTCTGACTGCCATGTTGCAAAGAAACGAATGGCCCAACGAGATATGGGGATGGCTGCTTGTCCATTGCTAGACCTAGAGCAAAGTGATCAGAATTTTAGGATTAGTTCTTCAGGATCTGAGAACAAGTTGCCTAAAAGTAGGCTACCAGTAGCTTCAAAGTCTAGAATATCAAGTCCTGGTGCATCTGGAATTTTGGAGGCCAGCTCTCTTGATCACACAATGAAAAGCAGGTCAAGGATTTCTGATGTAGAAAAGGGTCATCTCACAGATAAAGAGGGGATGGGCCTGCCCAAGCTTGATTTATTATTGGCGGAAAATTTAGATCACGATGCTATGCAGGTGTCCTGTGAATTGTCGGTGTGCCAGGCCATTCCTCCAATGCAAACGCACTCTGTTGGCAAGAAGGTGCCATCTCCTGATAAAACTGAGGCAGACCAGAAACGCAGAAGGACTCTTGCTGCCGACATCCCTGAGGAGTATGGTTTGGACAGCAGCGCTGTCACTGTTGCGATTCGAGTGCGACCGCTAAATTCCAGGTAGGTGTTCTGTGCAGTTCAGCTGATGGTGAAAACGTATTAGTGGGTCATTCGTGCATACCCTGCACACAGCCAGATGATCAGTAGAAAGTATCTTTTTAAACTTTTAGAGTAAGTTCATTAATTTTGCTATTAATTGAACGACTTGCCCAAAAAGTGGGGTTTTTGTTCTCAATGAGGGGGAGAAAAATGAGTTGAATGTAATTTCTGTACTGAAAGGTTGGAGACCCAACATTTTGTTCGAGGCTTTGAGGTACTAGCTATTTTTCCTGTCCAAGATTGCTTGAAACCAAAATAATGTTTAGGTCCGCGTCACTTAACGTTTGCAGCGCATCATCTACTGAAATGACTTTTGTAATTCAAGTGGTAATAAAATGCATTGCATTTGTCATTCCAATGGGTGGTGCATCAAACATTTACAGTAATAAAATGCATGACTACAAAGGTTTGTGATGCACCATCTGTTGGAATGACCAATTCAATGCATTTATCACTACAAAGGTTTGTGATGACATCTGTTGTAGTGACAGATGTAATGTATTTTATTACTGTTTGTGATGCGTTGAATTTTCCATTCCAACAGATGGCGCATCTCAAACATTAGTAATAAAATACATTCCATTTGTCACTACAACAGATGAAAATCACAAACCTTTGTAGTGATAAATGCGTTGAATTTGTCATTCCAACAGATGGTGCATCACAAACATTAGTAAAAATATATTACATTTGTCACTACAAAAGATGTCATCACAAACCTTTGTAGTGATAAATGCATTGAATTTTCCATTCCAACAGATGGTGCATCACAAACATTAGTAATAAAGTACATTACATTTGTCACTACATCAGATGCCATATCACAAAACTTTGTAGTGATGTGTTGCGCCATCTGTTGGAGTGACAAATTCATCTCAAACATTAGTAATAAAATACATTCCGTTTGTCACTACAACAGATGCCATATCATAAACCTTTGTAGTGATAACTGCGCCATCTGTTGGAATGGAAAATTCAATGCATTTATCACTACAAAGGTTTGTGATATGACATCTGTTGTAGTGACAGATGTGATGTATTTTATTACTGTTTGTGATCCGTTGAATTTTCCATTCCAACAGATGGTGCATCTCAAACATTAGTAATAAAGTACATTCCATTTGTCACTACAACAGATGCCATATCACAAACCTTTGTAGTGATAAATGTGCTGAATTTTCCATTCCAACAGATGGTGCATCTCAAACATTAGTAATAAAGTACTTTCCATTTGTCACTACAACAGATGCCATATCACAAACCATTGTAGTGATAAATGTGCTGAATTTTCCATTCCAACAGATGGCACATTTATCACTACAAAGTTTTGTGATCTGGCATCTGTTGTAGTGACAAATGGAATGTACTTTATTACTAATGTTTGAGATGCGCCATCTGTTGGAATGGAAAATTCAATGCATTTATCACTACAAAGGTTTGTGATATGACATCTTTTGTAGTGACAAATGGAATGTATTTTATTACTGATATTTGTGATGCACCATCTGTTGGATTGAAAAATGCAATGCATTTTATTACTGCAAAGGTCTATGATATGGCGTCTGTTGGAGTGACAAATGCAATACATTTTATTACTACGTGCATTACAAAATGTATTCCAATAGTGTACTGCAAGCGTTAGCATTGAGATCTACGTTGAATATTTAGACTTCAACCTGTCTTAGATGGGGAGCACAGTAGTAGTTGTTAAATCTGTACATTTTAGCTATGCTAAAATATTGAGGAGGAGGTGCTCGCAGTGGCCACATTAAGAGAAGTATAGGGACTGAACATCCATCCATCCATTTTCCAACCCGCTGAATCCGAACACGGTCACGGGGGGTCTGCTGGAGCCAATCCCAGCCAACACAGGGCACAAGGCAGGAACCAATCCTGGGCAGGGTGCCAACCCACCGCAGGGGACTGAACATATGCAGCAAAAAATGAATCTTATTCAAAGCTGTGGTCCCAATACAAGCAATTTTATCTTCCTCATTTTCTCCTCATGAGGTCAGATTATTTTACTGCTGCTCTCTATGTCCCTCTGTTAAGTGCAGGCCTATCTCTCAGCTGGCTTCCATGTCTTCCTTGGTCTTCCTCTTCCCCTTCTTCCCCCCCCCCCCCCTTTTTTTTTATTGAATTTCTCCAGTCCAATTCTGTTATGTGAGTATTCTGTATAATTCATGCATTTATTTTTGTTACCACTTGATTTACAGGGAGCATGAACTGAACACAAAGTCAGTGATATCTGTAACCGGACAAGAGACAATAGTCTTCAATCCAGAATCGCAGCAGAAGTTCTCATTCGTCTATGACTTCTCCTTCTGGTCATGTGACCCTCAAGATCGCAGTTATGCCAGCCAAGAGGTGGTGTACAGGAAACTGGCACAGCCACTTCTCAAGAGGGTTCTTCAGGGCTACAATGTCTGTCTCTTTGCTTATGGGCAAACTGGATCTGGGAAATCTTACACGTAAGTGTATTTTAAATGTTATGAAGTGTAAATCGGAAGGTGGGGTGTGGCAACGCGCTGTACCGGTACATGCTCCCTGACCTAACCTGACCTGCTCAGAGTCTTATAAATGCCATTTGGCAAACTCCAAGCAGGTGTCAACCCCTTTTCTTATAAATGCCTGATTGATGGAATGCTGCTGAGGTGGTTGTCCTTCCATAAGGTTCTCGTATCGTAGTTGACTCCTGAAGCTCCATTGGAGTGACCATTGGATTTGTGACCTCCCTGACCAAAGAGCTGCTTGCTCTGTCAGACTACCAACTCTAGGAAGAATACTGGAGGTTCCAAACTTCTTCAGTTTCACAATTCTTAAGGCCACTGTGCTCACTCAAAGCGTTAGAGATGGTTTTATCTCATTGTCTTGTTCCTTGCCTCACCACAGGAGGTCTACAGAGTTCCTTGGACTTCATTGCTTGGTTTTTGTCCTGGCATCTGATGTAAATGGTAGGACCTTTTATTCCCAGGTACATGTGTCCCTTTCTAAGTGATGTCTAATCAATTCAGTGTGTCACAGGTGGACTTCAATTAAGTTCTAGAAACCTCTCCAGGAGAATTAAAGCAAACAAGGAGTGTCTGAGCACAATTTGGAGGGTCACAGCAAAGGGCTTGACTACTTCGAAGAATGAGAGATTTCACTTTTGGATTTTTAATAAATTTGCAAACCTTTCTGCCAACGTTTTCATCGTCTTAATGGGTTATTGAGTGTAGTTTTGATAAATCTGTAACACAAAGTATACAGAAAGCAAAGGGGTCCGAGTACTTTCTGAATCCGCTGTATAGAACTGGCAAAATTGCAGTTCTGATGATGTAGATCTGGCTAAACTTCCATTTTCTGGTCACTTTACCGCAGGGATTACCAGGCCCCAGGAGGTGCAAAGTGGCATTTCAGGGGGCTCCCCAAAGAGGAGGGCAGCGTTGTGATTCACCAAAGTTGAGTGAGCTGCGTTGCCCGACTTACCGTGGTACAACTGATATCTTGCAGTGTGCCATCATTTGTAGGCCATTTATCAGTCGGTCAGTCCTATCCATATTACTAACCAAGAATGGTAAACCGGATGGCATGGACGCAGGTACACGGCGATGGGACCATGAGACATACTGCGCAGGCGCATACAGCGCGCGTCTCATAAACCGCAAGTGAAGTCGTATCCACCGCTCACGAAGGAGTCACGGCCCAAGAACGAAAGAGCTCAACTGACATGAATGAGAAATGAAGCAACAACGCGCCCATAGCTAACGACTAACGACACAGCCACACAGAAAAGAGGATTCTGCGCTGCAGCCCAGATTCAAACGGAAGAGGATACGGAGGCCCCACAGGTCCACAAAGAGTACGGAAGGCGCGGGAAAGTATGAAAGGCAAAGGCGCCTACACAGCATAGTGAAACCCGACATAGTACGGAAGGTGCAGGCGTCACCGCCATGTTGTGAGTGGCACTACTGCGGAGTGAAGGCGCAGGCGTCACCGCCATGTTGTGAGTGGCACTACTGCGAGGCGAAGTTTGGAATAATGTGCTGCTTGGGATTGTACAAACCGCTGAACGCTTCACACCTAATTCAAACACAATACAGCTCAATGATACAGACACGAGCCCACCTGGATAAGATCAATGAACGCAGGCGCCTACAACGTGCGTCTGAAACTGCGGAAGCAAAGCAGGCACGGGTTCAAAATGAACGAGCTCGACTGACGGATATACAAACACGAGCCCGCCTGGATAAAATCAATGAACGCAGGCGCCTACAACGCATGTCTGAAATGCCGCGGGCAAAGCGGGCACGGCTCCAAAACGAACGAGCTCGACTAATGTATTTCAGGATACCCAACGCCGGGGGTAGGCGAGCGAAGCGAGCAGGGGGCAGAGCCCCCTTGTTCTATGATATGAAAAGAATGAAGTATTGCATGTGCGACTGTCATCTGTGAATGAAACACAAAAATGTTGGTGGAGCGGTCGTAAAGCCGAGTAACTTTTTAAGAGAATGGAATTTGGACCTTGCAACGATCCACAAGAGGCTGAGGTGTAGTATTGATTTCTGTTCAAGCCCTGATTGTGAAATATCACTGATATTGAGGTTTGACAATGTATCCAGTGGGGTTGACTGGGGGGGGGGGGGGGGGGGGGGGTAGGAATTACCCCTGTTGCTTACTCTCAGCCCATCTCTTCTGCTGGTGGTCCTGGTAGTAGCCAGCAGCCATACCACATGCACTTCAGAGGAGGTCATGCAGCTGAACCTAAGCATGTTTATGGCCCGGCCAGTACTTGGATGGGAGACCATTTAGGAAAAGCTTGGGTTCCTACTGGAAGAGGAATTGAGACAAGCAGGAGGTTCTTAACCTGTCGTCTGAATGTGGATCCCAGTGCAGTAAACGTGGCGCCATCCTTTGGATGAGACATAATAGAGAGGTCCTGACTATCTGTGGTCAAAAAAGATCTTTTGGGCCTCCCTCATAAAAAGTAGAGCAGTGGTTCTCAAAGTCGGTCCTGGGGGCGCACTGTGGCTTCAGGTTTTTGCTTCAACCAGATTCATAATCGGTGAGCAACTGCTAACACTGATCTCAATTACAGTAATTAGCTGTTTTTTTCCCTCTTATTCTATATTAAAGCACAGAGGCATGATTTTTACATTTATTATAAGACATTTAGAAATATTTCCATTTTTGCTATAGATTTAAATGCTTAACTCTTGTTGCTTTCTTTATATTTTGCCGTTTCTCTGTGCAGTTTTCTTATTAACACAATGCTACAATGCTATATACTGTATACGCTGCCGTTCTTTATTATATTCTGTAAGTGCCTTGAGCATGGGAAAGGTGCTATATAAATGTAGTAGTATTATTATTATTAATGACAATTAAAAACTAGTAGAGCAGACACCCAGGAGAAGGACACTGAATCATGAAAGGCTGCAACTACTTTAGCGTTAAACCCACTAATTAGAAAACAATGGACTAATTAACACTAGAATTACCAGAGCCTACGAAAAAACTCGTAAATCCGTCCCACCTTAAATCGCGTCTTAAATCCGTTTGCACCTCTCCGCCAGAGTCCTTTGTCATCTAAATGTGCTGATAAACACAAGCTACTAGCAGCCAGCTATTCCATCCCCCCACCGACTTAGAACAAATTTCTCCTAGCTCATGCCTTGCCTTGATTTGATTATCTGGGATTGAAGTGGAGTTTTAGAGTGGAAATAATATAGTGTTATTTGGAATACACGCATTTCATGTGTGTTCCGTTTCTATAGTAGTCTGTGCAAACACATTTTTAAAACAGAAACGTTTTTCACATTCTAATAGTAAATGACAAAATGTAGGCATAAACTATATAACGTATGAAGCCTGAAGTTCATATATCAAAGAAACATTTTCACAAAAGGTACAAATAAGAGAACACGTGCGCTTTTATTCAAAAATATAACTGCACAAAAAAAAAAAAGCCGCGTTAGCATGCCACATTGACACTCTTACTACAACCGCTGCGGTGGCGTAATGGTATCAGCTCTTGACTGGGAATCAGAGGGTGGCGAGTTTGATCCCGCACGGCTCCACTTCGAGAAGTGAACTGCTCTTAATCTTACAATTTTAGAATAACATAAATTTGATTGTGTTTATCAGCACATTTAGATGACAAAAGACTCTGGCGGAGTTCTAATTGTTTAACATCAAGATGAAAATTGTTAAAAAGAAAAAAAAAATTAACTGCTTAGTATATTTTAATAGTTTTTTTTTTATATACCAAACTTAGTTTTCTAAATTCCATATTGTTCCCAAAACACTGAATCTGGGCAATAAACGTTCACTTAACTAGCCCAGGATTCCAATTAAAAACCGAAGCGGGTTGAAACAAAAACCCGCAGCCACAGGGGGTCCCCAGAACCGATGTTGAGAACCCCTGGAAGTAGAGTGTCTCTCGATCTTCTGGCTAATTTTGCCCTACAAGGCCTGGTCATTCTTTGTCACTCACTGCTTCACCTAATAACCACTCATGTGTGGCGAGTGTACTGGCGCAAAAATGGCTACCGTCGCATCATCGAGATCAGTGTTTCCCCAAACTCGGTCCTGTGGCCCCCCATGTGACTGCAGGTTTTTGTTCCAACCGGATTCCTAATCAGTGACAACACCTGATAGCACTGATCTCATTTAATTAGCTGGTTTTTTTTTTTTTTTTTTCTTCGACATTCAGAAAAGCATAGCAGCATGATTTTTACATTTATAAGACATTTAGAAATATTTCTGCTTTTGCTATAGATTTAACTGCTTAACTCTTTTGTTGATTTCATTATACTTTGCCCTTTCTCTGTGCAGTTTTTCCCCCTTTGTTGTATCTTAATAATGACATTTTAAAACGAGCAGAGCAGACACCCAGGCAAACAACACTGAATAATCAGACTGCAAGTACTTTAGCAATCGACCCACTAATCCTCTTTAATAAAATCCCTGTGTGTGTCTTCTGGTGAAGTGCGCATGCGCGGGGCACGGTGCGATGCTTCAAAGGCTGCCTGACGCGTCACACAAGACAGAGAGGGCGGGACCTATAAAATATCGCGCGGCCGATCCAATCGGATTTCGGTAAATGAGGTAAGACCTAAAACAGCGCACGAAAAATCCAATCGGGTACTGAGACGCGGAGACCAGCTTCCCCAAAGAGGTGGGATTAGTGTTTGTTGTTGTGCAAGTGTTCACTCTGAGGATGTCAGATTTGCGATTAACAAACTTGGCCCGGTAAAGTGTTTTCCTAAATATACGAATTTTCATGATATTACAATAGGATGACTTTGTTTAAAAGATTTATTTTTGTGCACATAAAATCCGTTGCTGGGGAGACGCAACACATACAATAATCGGCTGCACACCAGCACAGATTAAAATACTTGCTGGAGAGACGTATTACTGTGAGAGAAAATTAAAGGCACACAATACAGTGACACATATTACAGCCACATACAAGCCAGTATTACTGTAACAGAAAATAGACGGTCCTTTGCCATTTAATATAGACTGTTTCTACTAATGTTTATGCACTACTATTCTAGCGCCCGTTATTGTAATGGGCTTAATGTCTAGTTAGTAAATTAATGGATTAAACAATTAGAAGACCTAGAAAAGTAGAATGACAATCAAGATGAAAATACTGTTAAAAAGAAAAAAAAATACATTATTCCTATATAGCTGCTTGGTACATTTTTAATTTTTTTTTTTTTTTTTTTTTAGCAAATTTGGTTTTCTAATTTCTATATTGTTCCCAAAACACAGAACTTGGGAAATATCAGTTCACTTAATTAGCCCAGGAGTTAAAAACAAAATTTAAAAACAGAAGCTGGTTGGAACAAAAACCTGCAGCAACAGTGAGCCCCCAGGACTGAGTTTGGGAAACACTGATCCAGATGGATGCCACCACATTGGTGGGCGTTAAAGAAGGTCTGCGCCCACACTTCAGTTTCAAGTTTTTGCTAAAGAAGCACTTTTATTCATTTGCTTTTAGCTTATGAGTTTAAGTGGTTAAATCCTTCTAGTTATATATTTTATACAGTGTTCATCTTATGTATGTATTTTGCATAATCTATCTTTGTGTGTTCATGTATGTGTGACGTTTCCCTTAACTCTATCTGGCTTTTATTTCATAGTGTTCTCTTTCTTTCTATGTAAAGCACTTTGGTCAACTTCTACTTGTTTTAAATGTGCTATATAAATTAAACTAAAGTGGCTATCCACGTACTATAAACAATGCTTTATAAATTTAAAAATATTATTATTAGTGCAGCAATTTTAATAATGAGGCACATCTGCTTTAGAACTGACAGTTGCAGGCATTCGGGGGGGGGGGGGGGGGGGGGGGGGGGGGGGGGGTGGGGGGGGGGGGCGGGGGGGACTTAAAGTCTGTCAACCACATTTCATTGTTTGGTGGCACTCTGACACCCATTGCTCCACGAGGGTCTTCATTCACCCAAATCCCTCCACCCAAATGTTGATTGTGTGGTATAACAGGTCCACGACTTCATGAAATATGGCCCGGTTTTTAAATCCATAAAGCCGTGACTGCAATTGCACGATCGCAGAGAGTTAATGAGGTATTTGGGATGAGTCGCACCTGCATGTACGGGTGCAGTTGATCTCAATTGCATCATTGGCTTCCTGTGGCGGGTGATTTAAGGTGCTGTGCCCAAGGGGAGAGGAAGAAGAAAAGTAAAGGGAGAAATCAAAGATGGGGGAATAAAAGAAGCGGAAAAGGAAAGAGGTGAAAAGGCAGTCTTACCAGGAGGATCTGGCCACCTGAAAGGAGGAAGCAAGTGCAAGCTGGGGTCCCATGAAGGAACGTTGGCTGTGGTGCTCTAGGGGCTAATTCACACCACTGACTATTCTGGTGGAGTGTGGCGAGCAAAGCAGGTGCCCTCCCTAGCAATAGAATTACCAGAGCCTACAAAAAAACTCGTAGATCCGTCCCACCTTCACTCTCTTCGCACCTCTTCATCTGCGTCTTTTGTCCTGTAAATGTGTCGATTTAAGCAGCAAGCAGCCTACTATCACATCCCCCCCACTGCCACACAGTTTTCTCAGCTCAAGTCTGTTTGTCTGCGTGTCAGTTGCTTAGAGTTGTATAGACTGAGAAGTCGAGCAAAATGACACCTTTTATAAATAGTATATCGTTATTTGGAACACATGCATTTCATGTGTTCTGTGTCTACAGCAATCTATGGAAACACATCATTAAAACGAACGTTTTTCATGTTTTAGTAATAATTGACAAAATGTAGACATGAAGTGTATAATGTGTGAAGCCTGAAGTCCAAATATCAAATAAACACTTTCACAAAAGGTACAAATATAACGGAACAAGTGTGCTTCTATTCAAGAATATAACTGCAGAAAAAGAACCCGCGTTCGGGTGCGACATTCACACCCCTTCAATATGACCCCTTTGGTGGCACAACGGTGTCAACTGTTGACTGGTAATCAAAACTTTACGGGTTCGACCCCGGACGAGTCTGTTTTGAGAAGTAAGCTGCTCTTATTCTTTTAGAATAAAAACATATGTTTGATTTGAGTCTGTAACAGCCGTTGTAAATTTGATACTTGTAAAGGTTAGCTTTGTCTTTTTTTTTTTTTTTTTTTTTCTTTTTTGTTCTGTTGGGTTCACGATCCCTAACCCCCGAACTGACACTGCTGTTTTCACATAAAGACGTGCTATAACAGAGGTGAACTCGGATGATGACGGTTCTACATCGGAGAAAGAATGCACGTCGCACTTTTGCCGTCGCTGTACTTTGTATATGTACATGGGAAGCTCTGCAGTCTACTTGTGACTTTATGCTGTAGAAAGTAAGTAAATAAATCCAAGGTAAATAACATTCGATCTGGCTTTTATATATAAAGTACAGCGACGGCAGCTTCCACCTTCAGCTATAGATTCTTCAGTGCGCAAGCGACTCTCCACGCTAGTGTTTAGATCTGGATCCTAACGCGGGTTCTTTTTCTGCACTTGTATTCTTGAATAGAAGCACGCTTGTTCTGTTGTATTTGTACCTTTTGTGAAAGTGTTTTTGATATTTGGACTTCAGGCTTCAAACATTAAACACGTTATGTCTACATTTTGTCAATTATTACTAAAACATGAAAGATGTTTCTGTTGTAACGATGTGTTTACATAGATTGTTGTAGACACAGAACACATGAAATGTGTGAGTTCCAAATAACGATATAGTATTTATAAAAGGTGTCATTTTGCTTGACTTCTCACTCTATACAATTCTACGCAACTGACACACAGGTAAACAGACTTGAGCTGAGAAAACTGTGCGGCGGTGGGGGGATGTCGATAAGCAGCAAGCAGCCTACTATCACATTTACAGAACAAAAGATGCTTCCGAGGTGCGACTACGTGAGTGCGAAGGAAGAAGGGAGGAGAGATGACCTCAGACGGTCTGGCCGTGATGCCTGGAGGCAGCCAAGATGGAGGTTGGCTGTAAGGAGCTTATGGCTGCTGAGTCTTCGCCGGTTACTCGAGCAATGGGTGAACCGGGGAGAAAGAGGAGGTGGGCTGAGATCAGGAGGAGTTAGACTGCATTTTAACCTTGGATTTTAATGGTTTTTATTTTTTATTCTCGCTTTTCACTGGATTTTATGGGTTTATATATGTATTTTTTTGAACACTGCACAATTGACACTTTTTTTTGTTGGTTTTTAATTTTGTTTTGACTGGATTTTAATAAAAGCACTTGAGCACTTTTTCTTCCATCCTCTGGCATCATCGGTGAATTGTGATAACTATCGACGATGTTGGTTCAGCAGACTCCCATGTTGGAAGAGGGAGTCTGTAGGGGACTGGCATCGTCACAGATTGCGTGTCGTCATCTCGTGGTGCTTGATGCTTCACAGGTTACCCCAATCCCTGGATCATCAGTGGAGTGTCTAAAGTTCACTGGGGAACATATTTATAAGACTATTAAAATTTATTAGAGTAAATTGCTCAATTTTACATTTAAATTTAATGCATGGAGTTAAAAGCTTTGAGTCCAATTTGTTTACCCACAGTACTGTATGTGGTCCAAAAATGACAAATTTGACTTAATCTTCAAATGTGAAATGACTGTTGTAGGGGGTGCAAACATACATAAAGTATATTCTAGGGATGTTGAGACCACCGCTCACGGTCACCTCCCCTCACCAAGGCCTTTCTTGCTTGGTTACTCAGCTTAGCCAGACTGCCAACCCTTGGAAGAATCCCGGTGGTTCCAAATTTCTTCATTTTCACAAATCTTGGGGCCGATGTGTTTGCCCAAAGCTTTACAAATGGTTTTATCCCCTTGCTGCACAGTCCTGTAAGAAATGGATTGAATTCTTGTGTCCCTGAATCCCCAGACCCTCAAGTCGTCACCTTCTATAGACCGAGAGAGAAGCTTCGCAGTAGACTAGTACAAAACTTTTTGGTTGTCCAATTCTAAAGATTCATTCATGCACAACAATACTTTTGTGATATGCCTACCTGTAATCTTCTTTTGGCTGCTCCCGTTAGGGTTGCCACAGCGGATCATCTTCTTCCATCTCTTTCTGTCCTCGTCATCTTGCTCTGTTACACCCATCACCTGCATGTCCTCTCGCCACATCCATACACCTTCTCTTAGGCCTTCCTCTTTTCCTGGCAGTTCTATCCTTAGCACCCTTCTCTCAGTATACTCGTGCATCCCCTGTGGAAAGGAGAGATGCTAAGCCAGTTTGTTTCTTCATGCCGGTCCCAAGCTCGGATAAATGTGGAGGGTTACGTCAGGAAGAGCATCCGGTGTAAAATTTTTCAAAATCAAATATGCGGGCAACAATACAAATATGCCTACCTGTAATAACTGACATAACTGTATGGGGTTTTAGTGGCAATTCATTTTACTGATCATGCATTTCCCATGTCTTGTATTCATGTTTTTTTTCCCCCAATTTCTTTAATTTTCTTCTCAAGAATGATGGGCTACGGTGATGAAGCTGGAGTCATCCCAAGATTCTGTGAAAAAATTTTCCTGAAATCAATCTGTGTAGACTGCAACAGTGTAAGTTTTTGCTTTTCAGTTGAAATTTCTTCAGCATTTCACACAATTTAGGTTCTGAAAAAGTGGGAAAGTGAACGCGCTGCTGGCCCGTGGCACTGGAGGACCTCATCTTGCCCCCTTTAGCATTATGTTTACTCTTGTGGGGGGGGGGGGGGGGGGGGGAAACATGACAAATTTTTATTCCCCTTCCCCCAACAAGAAAATTTGTATAAGAGGAGAGAGAGCAGTTGGGAGCACACACGGATACAGCATACCCACCACGTGACACACAAACTACCTCTGGATCTCAGATTAGAATCAGAGTGCAGGCATGTAATGGGCAACACCTCGGCACCACACTAGTTCAGATGGAATGGGACAGTAGGAGTTTAAACACACAGTGGCTGGAGTGCCAACCCCTGCCACCAAGTTTCTCCTGCAGGTTGGAGGGCCTACTTGCAGGGCTGGATGCAGATTAACTCTTTCCGGGCGGATGTCGAGTTCTGTCAAACCGAGGTGGCAATCAACTGTAAACGGTGACAAAACCCACCATCACGTTTTACTTAGACTCCCGTTGCTAGAAGGAAAGTTAGCTTCATTGGTTTGACCGAGATTCCCTGCGCTTGCGGGAGTAGCGTGGTGAAAACAATGGCAAAAATGGCATTGACATCTGGCGAGAGATCGAATTGAATGTTGTGATAAAGGCGCTAGCTATATAGTGCCTGACCCGGCACAGACTGACAGAGGCATGTCTAAAATCCAAGCACATACTTTTTCTTCAGCTGGAGGGCACTTCTTCCCCGTGAACCCCCCAGCCACAACACAGTCCCAAAAGCACTTAATACAAACAACGCAACACTCCACCTTAGCACTACCACTCATCCTTGGCAACCTCTTCCTCCCGATTTCTGGCTCCTGAGTGGTGGTTGCTGGCCCTTTTTATAGCCCACCCGGAAGTGCTCCAGGTGCTTGATCACCCGTTTCTAATAGTCGTCCAGGCCTGCTCAGGGACTGATGCAGCACCCCCTGGCAGCCACCCCAGATCCCAACAGGGCTGTGGAGAACTCCATCTCCCATGGAGCCCTGCGGGAAACTGAGGCACCATCATCAGCCAGGGAGCCTGCCATCAAGCGTCCCGGGGGAGGTATTGAGCAGTCCATGATCGCTCCTCCGGGACAAGTGTAGAAGGAGCGTCCCGGCCGCCCGCCACAATGTGTAAATCAAAACACTCTGTTGACGACGTTTTGCATATTATCGCTGAATTGGACTCTGACTTGTCAGGCTCTGATTTTGATATAAGTGACCAAAAACGAACATGAGGTACCAGCATCAGCTGATTACAGTGCCGAACAGGTTCATGTAGCTGATGTACCTATGGCAACATTTGCCTGGGAGGACCACAACTTACAACGATCAGAGGTGCAAACCAGATCGAGACGCACTACGACTGCATACGGCTCCAGCCTGGCACGCATTCCTGACGAACTGGCGGCCACAGCATGTAACAACAAACGTCTTATGATGATTTCTGTGTGAAACCATTGCTTTGTGTGCTTTTCAGAAAACGGTGTTTTTTGGAAAGAAATATTCAGCCCCTCAAAGAGTTAATATCATACCAAGGGCAGAACAATTTTCGGTTAAGGACCCTACTCAAGGGCCCAACAGTGTGGAATCAATTCTGGCATTCACAGGAGCTGAACCAGCAAACGTGCAGATCCCTGGCCTCAGAGCTATCACGCCGCCACCTCTGTAACAGAAACACGAAAATACTAAAATGGTAGGAAAGGCCTGTTGAGTGTCCTCTGTTGTATTAATGAAGAATTTAGTACATGTCACTTGTGTGACCTGCTTTGAAACCGTCACTAGCGCACAGCCTGACGTCTCAATTGGGACAATAGAAGTGAGTTTCTTTGGGCACTTTATTTTTTTTTTCTGTTGCTTGTGCATGAGAGGGGGGGGGGCGGCACGGTGGCACAGTGGGTAGCGCTGCTGCCTCGCAGTTAGGAGACCTGAGGTTCGCTTCCCGAGTCCTGTGTCGAGTTTGCATGTTCTCCCCGTATCTGCATGGGTTTCCTCACACAGTCCAAAGACATGCAGGTTGGGTGCATTGGCGATCCTGAATTGTCCCAAGTGTGTGTGTGTGGGTGTCCTGCAGTGGGCTGGTGCCCTGCCCGGGGTTTGTTCCTGCCTTGCGCCCTGTGTTGGCTGGGATTGGCTCCAGCAGACCCCCGTGACCCTGTGTTAGGATACACTGTTGGACACTGACTGACTGAATTGTGCATGAGGGGGTTGAATGTCAGTTCCTGAACCTCACGACTGTTGTGCCCCTTCTGATTATTGTAGACTATCGCAGCAGAAGGCTTAGTGACATCCAATTTTCCCCTGACATGAACATTAACAGTTGCTACTGTCATGATCAGGGCTGAATTTTAGGGTTGGCTTTTTTTATTTTCCTCTATTAGAGGCCATTTTGCGTAACTATTGTTGGGTTGCATCCCACGTTTCTAGGGTGCGTGATCACTGAAGTTATGACCTTGAGTTTTCAGCACAACAGGATAAAGGTCCGCGTCCACAATAGGCATTATTTGATCAGCACATACAGTAAAAAGTTTAAAACAGTTATTGATTTTTTGCCTCTTGTCCGGGCTTTGGTCACTTTATTTATTTATTTTTTGTTTTGTCTTTTGCATGCAACTCCCCATTCAACACACAAATTAGCCGTTTCCTGCCAGGTCAGCTACGTTGTGAACAGTGCTAAGGGAACTGACATCTTTTTATCCTTCCAGTTGATCACAAGCGACCAGGCTTTACTGGACTGAATTCACTAGCAGTTTGGTCATTCAGTGCTGAATGCTTCAGTGTCACCATCCGTCTCGATGTTCGATTACCAATTCACATCGTCTTCACGATCGCTTGATTCAACTAATGGTTTACTTTTCAGTTTGTTCTAAAACTGGCTTTACAGCTTCTCATTTACAAGCCATTGTCTTTGGGTTGACTCCACCCCACTCATGAATATTAATGAGTTACCTTAGAATGGCCAAACATATGAGTCTTCTGTTATTTACTCTGACTTGTCGTAAATAGACATTTTTGATTGATGTGGAAAATTAGTGTAAATGCATTTTTGAAGCCAACTGCAAAATTGCTCTTCCTTAGTAAATCATTCACTTTGTGTTTGAATGAAACAGGTGACTTACCACATTGAGATGAGCTACTTTGAAGTATATAACGAAAGAATCCACGATCTACTGACGTCTGACAAAGAACAGAGTAAAGCCAAGGCCTCGGTAAGTGTTACCTTCTGAAATAATAAAGTCCGTAAACCTAAAATTCTGAGGTGTCACATGATGGCGTGGACTTGTAACGGTCAATATGAAAATGTTGAACCAAGTTAAGGGAAAGTAGGCCTAATGCACATGCTAAGGGAATAGTGTTCATGGCGAGCTTGAAAACACAAACAGTGGAGCAAAGTCTGCCACTTGAGACGACCCTTCACAGAAATGAGATACACACATGTTTCTGGAGAATAATCTCTAGCATATATAATTTCTTTTATTGATGTCTAACTTTAAAGCTGCTTTGCATTTTTACTTTTATGTGCCACTCCTTGTTTGGTGGCATTTACAACTTTAAATATCAGATAAGACCTTTTGTTAGGAGGGGAATTGACCAGAGCTTCATTGATTGATAAGAATAGCACAGAGGCCGGTTTATGATTTTGTTCAAAAATGCATTTTTTCGTTCCTTTTGAAATGGAAGAAAATGCTAAAAAAATAAAACTGGAGTTGAGGTATTGGTGGCAGGGTTGGGGCTGTGTGCTGTGCCTGAGCGGTTTCAGAGGTGAGAGGCTCAAAGTGTCTATAAGGTGAACGTTCAGTCTTGGGAGTCATAGTGTCATAGTGGACTCGACACTCAACTGCCAGACAGTGTTCAGAAGCCACGAAGAATGCCAATAGAGTGTCAGGTTATATAGCGCCTTGATGTGTGGAGTACAAGTCACAGGAGGTTCTGCTCAGGTCTTTATAACACACTGGTGAGGCCTCATCTGGAATACTGGGTGGCGTTTTGTTCTCCAGGCTACAAAAAGGACATAACAGCACTAGAAGAGGTCCAGAGAAGAGCAATGAGGCGGATTACAGGAGTACAGGGGATGAGTTATAAGGAAAGATTAAAGGATTTAGGAGTCATAATGGACTCCTCACTGTCTACATCCAGACAGTGTTCAGAAGCCACGAAGAAGGCCAATAGTGTCCGGTTATATAGTGCCTTGATGTGTGGAGTACAAGTCACAGGAGGTTCTGCTCAGGTCTTTATAACACACTGGTGAGGCCTCATCTGGAGTACTGGGTGATGTTTTGGTCTCCAGACTACAAAAAAGACACAACAGCACTAGAAGAGGTCCAGAGAAGAGCAATGAGGCCGATTCCAGGCTTACAGGGGATGCGTTATAAAGAAAAATTTAAAAGAGCTGACCCTTTACAGTTTAAGCAAAAGGAGATTAAGAAGAGACCTGATTGAAGTATTGAAAATTATGAAGGGAATTAGTGCAGTAGATCGAGACGGTGACTTTAAAATGAGTTCCTCAAGAACACGTGGACACAGCTGGAAACTTAAGGGTAAATTTCGCACAAACGTTAGGAAGTTTTTCTTCACACAAAGAACGACTGACACTTGGAATAAGCTACCAAGTAGTGTGGTAGACAGTAGGACTTTAAGGACCTTCAAAACTCATTTATTGTAGAAGAATTAAGTGGATAGGATTGGTGAGCTTTGTTGGGCTGAGTATTTTGTTCTACATTGTCTTTTTAATGCTCTAAAGGAGGTGGCTTGCAAAGGTATGTGCTGTAGTTCTGAGTGTAACTACAGGTTTGAACTACACACCTACCATTATCAGGTTGTTTAGGTTGGTTTACAGAGTCACTTGCTATTTGAGTAAAGCTTTATTACAACTGATGTTATATAATCTATAATATGGTGGTCCCCCTCTTTAAGAAGGGGGACTGGAGGGTGTGTTCCAACTACAGAGGATCACAATCCTCAGCCTCCCTGGAAAAGTCTATTCGGGGGTTCTGGAGAGGAGGGTCCGTCGGATAGTCGAACCTTGGATTCAGGAGGAACAGTGTGGTTTTCGTCCTGGTCGTGGAACAGTGGACCAGCTCTACACCCTTAGCAGAGTCCTGGAGGGTGCATGGGAGTTCGCCCAACCAGTCTACATGTGTTTTGTGGACTTGGAAAAGGCGTTCGACCGTGTCCCTCGGGGAATCCTATGGGTGGTGCTCCGGGAGTATGGGGTACCGGATCCCCTGATAAGGGCTGTTCGGTCCCTGTACAACCGGCGTCAGAGCTTGGTCCGCATTGCCGGCAGTAAGTCGAACCCGTTTCCAGAGCGTTGGACTCCGCCAGGGCTGCCCATTGTCACCGATTCTATTCATAACTTTTATGGACAGAATTTCTAGGCGCAGCCAGGGTGTTGAGGGGGTCCGGTTTGGTGGACTCAGGATTGGGTCACTGCTTTTTGCAGATGATGTTGTCCTGTTTGCTTCATCAGGCCGTGATCTTCAGCTCTCTCTGGATCGGTTCGCAGCTGAGTGTGAAGTGGCTGGGATGGGAATCAACCCCTCCAAATCCATGACCATGGTCCTCAGCCGGAAAAGGGTGGAGTGCCCTCTCAGGGTTGGGAGCGAGATCCTGCCCCAAGTGGAGGAGTTCAAGTATCTCGGGGTCTTGTTCACGAGTGAGGGAAGAATGGAGCGTGAGATCGACAGGCGGATCGGTGCGGCATCCACAGTAATGCGGGCGCTGCATCGGTCTGTCGTGGTGAAAAAGGAGCTGAGCCGTAAGGCAAATCTCTCAATTTACCAGTCGATCTATGTTCCTACCCTCACCTATGGTCATGAACTATGGGTAGTGACCGAAAGAACGAGATCGCGAATACAAGCGGCTGAAATGAGTTTCCTCCGCAGGGTGTCTGGGCTCTCCCTTTAAAGATAGGGTGAGAAGCTCAGTAATCCGGGAGGGGCTCAGAGTAGAGCTGCTGCTCCTCCGCATCGAGAGGAGTCAGATGAGGTGGCTCGGGCATCTGATCAGGATGCCTCCTGGACACCTCCCTGGTGAGGTGTTCCGGGCACGTCCAACCAGGAGGAGGCCCCGGGGAAGACCCAGGACACGCTGGAGGGACTATGTCTCCCGGCTGGGCTGGGAACGCCTCGGGATTCTCCTGGAAGAAGTGACCGGGGAGAGGGAAGTCTGGGCATCTCTGCTCAAGCTGCTGCCCCCGCGATCCGACCTTGGATAAGCGGAAGAGGATGGATGGATAGATAATCTATAATATGATAAAGTTGTTGCTCTTTTTCCCCTGCCTGTTTCACTCGAATTGCCTGAGGTTACGGGTAGTGACGCTCCGGTCAGGTATGTAAAGGCAGACACCGACCACCAATTTCATGTTACTTGATTGGCCGATTCTGATACTAATTCAAATTCCCCCCTTTATCTTTTTAAAAAATCCTCTTTAAAGTAAGCTCTTGCATAACCAGACACACAGGAGCCTTAGGTCCTTATATTTAAATGTATTTTTATAATTAAACTATAAACCACAGGTGTTTCATTCTTTTATTAATCAAATTAATGGCAGGAGGAGGAGTATAGAAACCTCATCAAGGACTTTGTTAAATGGTGTGACTTAAACCACCTACAACTGAACACCAGCAAAACCAAGGAACTGGTGGTGGATTTTAGGAGACACAGGCCCCTCATGGACCCCGTGATCATCAGAGGTGACTGTGTGCAGAGGGTGCAGACCTATAAATACCTGGGAGTGCAGCTGGATGATAAATTGGACTGGACTGCCAATACTGATGCTCTGTGCAAGAAAGGACAGAGCCGCCTGTACTTCCTTAGAAGACTGGCATACTTCAACATCTGCAGTAAGATGCTGCAGATGTTCTATCAGACAGTTGTGGCGAGTGCCTTCTTCTACGCAGTGGTGTGCTGGGGAGGCAGCATTAAGAAGAAGGATGCCTCACGCCTGGACAAACTGGTGAGGAAGGCAGGCTCTATTGTTGGCATAGAGCTGGACAGTTTGACATCCGTAGCAGAGCAACGGGCACTCAGCAGGCTCCTATCAATTATGGAGAATCCACTACATCCATTAAACAGTGTCATCTCCAGACAGAGGAGCAGTTTCAGCGACAGACTGCTGTCACGGTCCTGCTCCACTGACAGACTGAGAAGATCATTCCTCCCCCAAACTATGCGACTCTTCAATTCCACCAGAGGGGGTAAACGTTGAACATTATTCAAGTTATTGTCTGTTTTTTACCTGCATTTTTTTATTACTCTTTAATATTTTTTGCTGCTGGAGTATGTGAATTTCCCCCTGGGATTAATAAAGTATCTATCTATCTATCTATATGAAATTGTGTACGCTTGTTGTTCAGTAACCATAAACTAAATGTCCTGAAGATACTTCAGTTATAAAATGTGTCTAGAATGCATATGGCATGAAACAAAATAAAATGCTTCTCATTAATTATAAGCTGTCATTGTTTAATTTTTTTTCTGTAATGTACCTACCTGAAACGAGGCTTAATTAAAAAGTAGTTTTCACCTTTTCTTGAATAAGAACAAAATTACATATTTCTCACACAATCAATTGGTATTGGCAATTAAACACTGCTTAAATGTAAAAATGCCTGCACTTAAAGGTGTTAATCGTTTTAAATCCTTAATTGCACTACAGGTTTTTTTCCTGTTAAAGTATACACTTACTATATTTATACAGGTGTTTGTTTTTTCTTTAGTGTATCAGCTAGACAATTCTTGGTGCTGTTTTAAATATGGATTATTATTTTAATTATGTAGTGCTCATTTGTTTCCAAAACTTATGCTGTATGACACAAATAAACTGTACAAATTAAAAAAAAAAAAAGCCACAAGTGAATCAGATGTTCAAAAGTTGCTTATCAAGAATACAAACTAACGTCCATTTATTTTCCAACCCACTATATCCTAACTACAGGGTCATGGGGGGTCTGCTGGAGCCAACACAGGGCGCAAGGCAGGAAACAAACCCCGGACAGGGCGCCAGCCCACCGAAGGGCACATACGCGCGTGCACACACACACACACACACACACGCCAGGGACAATTTAGAATGGCCAATGCACCTAACCTGCATGTCTTTGGACTGTGGGATGAAACCCACGGAGAGAACATGCAAACTCCACGCAGGGAGGACCCAGAAAGCGAACCCAGGTCTCCTAACTGCGAGGCAGCAGCGCTATCCACTGCGCCACCGTGCCGCCCAAAACTAACGTGCTTAACAAATTTATGTTAGATGCATTTTGCTGTTAAAATACCAAACAGCAATTTCCAATTCTTCTTTACTATTTTCCAGTTAACAATGTAACTTGCTCCACTCGCACTCAAGCTGTCTGTCCATACTGCAATGGTGCCTACCTTAAAGGACAAAATAGAAAGGTCTGAATTCATTCAAGTAGCTTTTTCTTGCTGTTTTGTCTAATTGCACAAGATGACCTCTCCGATTATGCTTTTTGCAGTTTTACTCCACTTTCTGTAACATTGAAGGCTGATTATTCCAATCACCCCTTGCTCTCTGCTATTTGGAAGAGTCTGTACGGCTAAAACAAGCCTGGAATTGCTGCTCTTTGTTTACACTGCAGGAGGTCTTAACTACTGCAGTGCCTCACGAAAAGGAGCACTAAAACTAATTTACCGTAAAGCTTAGAAAGGCAGGGCCTGAAATGATCAGCTTTTGTGATTGGCCAATTTAACAATCACCAAGTGATGGTGTTTTTTAATAGTGAAAATCGGCAATTTAGATTGGCGGCCGACTGATTGGAGCATCCCTAGTTACAGTTTGAACGAGGGGTGCAGAGGTTTAGGGGTGCTGAACAGCAATACCTTACTCTGTTACGAGGGCAGGATTTGAGACATTCTGGTCAAGTCCACAGTATAGAAAGTACAAAGGGGACACCATGAAACACGTACTAAATACATCTTCATTACTGCCCACTATTTTTAAACACATTTAGCTATTTGATATCTTCCAGTATACTGAAATATATTGACGTATATAAATTGCAATTTTTGCATAACTGTTTTCTAAAATCTACTATTACTACAAGATTTTATAATTTAGAACTTGCATTTCTTAAAGCTATTCAGATATATTTTTAAGCATACTGTGCTTGCTAATTATAATATACCAGTAATGGCGCATTGCTCGGTAACATCATTTATTTCTATAGCACATTTTCATTCAATGTAGCTCAAAGTGCTTTACGTGGTGAAGAGAAAAAAGAAAAATAAAATTAGAATAAAAGGTCCGATGGCCAGGGAGGACAGAAAAACAAAAAAAAATCCAGACGGCTGGAGAAAAAAATGAAATCTGCAGGAGTTCAGAGGCCACGAGACCACCCAGTCCCCTCTAGGCATTCTACCTCACATCAATGACCTCAATCAGTCCTCCTGGTATTCTGGGTTCACATGGAAGAATTTGATGATGATGATAGTCATGTGGACATCTGGCCTTTAATCCATCAATGTAGGGACTAGGGAATCCATTCCCGGACATTTTTCATTCCCAGGAATTAAACTGCTGTAATTCCCAGGAAAACGGGAACGGCCAAGCTTGCATATATAGCGTGTAAAAATCGATCAGGAAATAATAGTTGAAAATTAATCTGGTGCCATTGCTGCAGCTTGCACTTCATCAGACAATAGTTTTGAACAGCAACTTGAAATTGCAATGCGTCAGTCTGTTGCATCCGCATTATCTGTGCCAAGAAACTTGCCATCACAGAATGATGACAAGAAACTGGTGCATCAGTAAAAGCTGAAACGCCGGTGTTTCAGAGCAATGGCAAGCGCGGGCGTTGTTTAGAACAAGTGTATCAGTATCTGATGATTGTGCCGCCTACTTCAGTGGAGGCAGGGCGTGCTTTCTCAGCGGCTGGAGTACTCTGCATGAAGGTGCGCTCTCGCCTGGACAACCGCACGCTCGACACATTAATAATAATAATTAATTACATTTATATAGCGCTTTTTTCAGTTCTTAAAGCACTATCCACACAGGGAGGAGCCGGGAAGCGAACCCACAATCTTCCACAGTCTCCTTACTGCATGCAGCAGCACTACCACTGCGCCACCTGTGAAGACGTTGTGCTTTCTACGCTCTTATTACCACAACTAAAGATACATGTACTTCTATGACAGCATGAACTGCTTGTAGATAAGGTTAGTCTTTTATTTGTGTCAACATATTGCAGTAGTTTTATTAAAAATAAGTGTCGGTCGTTCTAAAACCGTTCACATGTGAGATGTCCGTGCACTGTGTCATCGCCAGGAGCCTGGGATTCTCGGGAATGCAATGCGGGATTCCCAAATTCCCGGGAATGGATTCCCTTGTAGGGACATCACGGTGCTTTGATCAGGTGGTGGTGGCGCAGATCCCCACCACAGAAAACCGGAAAAAGAACAGAAGAGAAAGTAGGGGTTAGTACGGATAACTTGCAGTGAGTACACTTGACTTGAGCATTCCCAGTTTTCATCCTTTCTCTCTATACGTTTATCATTCATTTGCTCAGACATCGATGTGCTTGCTGCTTCCTGAGCGGCTCTTTTCTCCACCCTGGCGGCCCGCTTCTTCTCTTTTCTCGTTAAAACTGATTAAGTCAGTTTTTTGTGTTGCAATTAGTACATTTCTTTATTTTTTCACTTAAGCTGGCACTTAAGTCTTCAATCTGCCTCAAGAATGATTTAAGATATGAAGAGGTAGAGGAAGTGACAGTGAAGGTAGTAGAGATGAGAACGGAGCCCATACGCATGCGCCACACGACTGCCCTGCTGCCGAGAGTTGATTTATACAATAAAATAAAAAGAGGAATAACCTTGGAGGTCAATCATCACCCCAAAAGTGGACAGTAGACGTCACGTAGTACATGTGTACCAAATTTCAGGTCAATAAGTCAAACGGTTTATGAGCTACAGGCGATTTAATATCCTGGACAGACAAACGCACAGCAACGGTAGCGTATTATATAAGAAGACTGACAGGTATCTAAAAATAAAATCTAAAATATTGCATATTGCACATTTTCATATATTGCAGTATATTTGAAGAATATATTACTCAGGCATTGGGGGGAAAAAAAAAATCATCCAATCGGTTTTCTTATATTGAGATCTGTTCCTGACCCAGTTATACTTTTGACAAAACACAAATTGCAAGCTTTTTCTTTTATAGCCCTGTTTTCTTGCTTTTACTGTTTAAAGTGAAGCCTAAGGATGCTGGTGGAGTGACCAGCTTGAGCTACTTTAGTGAGTTTCCAGGTCAAAAGGCATAAATATCTTCCTGCCATTCTGGACACGTGACGTATTGCTTGACTTATACACCATACACAGTGGTGCTCATAAGTTTACATAGCCTGGCAGAATTTGTACAATGTGTACCATATTCTTAAAAATGACCGATTGGGCAAAAGACCTTTCATTCACATTTAATGAAATTCAAATTAAACTTTTAAGGTATCACAGAAGAACACAACCATTAAATAGATCATAGTGATAAGAAGACACAAAACTAACGTCCATCCATTTTCCAACCCGCTATATCCTAACTACAGGGTCATGGGGGGGTCTGCTGGAGCCAATCCCAGCCAACACAGGGCGCAAGGCAGGAAACAAACCCGGGCAGGGCGCCAGACCACCACAGGGCACGCACCCGCACACGCCAGGGACAATTTAGAATGGCCAATGCACCTAACCTGCATGTCTTTGGAATGTGGGAGGAAATCCATGGAGACACGAGGAGAACATACAAACTCCACGCAGGGAGGACCCAGAAAGGCACTTTCCAGTGCGCCACCGTGCCGCCCAAAACTAACGTGCTTAACAAATTTATAAGTTAGATGTATTTTGCTATTAAAATACCAAGCCTGTTTACCAAGCAGCAATTTCGAATTCTTCTTTACTTTTTTCCAGTTAACAATGTAACCTGCTCCACTCGCACTCAAGCTCTGTCCATACTGCAATGGTGCCTACCTTAATTTAAAGGACAAAATAGAAAGGTCTGAATTCATTCAAGTAGCTTTTTCTTGCTATTGTGTCTAATTGCGCAAGATGATCTCTCTGATTATGCTTTTTGCAGTTTATTACTCCACTTTCTGTAACGTTAAAGGCTGATTATTCCAATCACCCCTCGCTCTCTGCTATTTGGAAGAGTCTGTACGGCTAAAACAAGCCTGGAATTGCTGCTCTTTGTTTACACTGCAGGAGGTCTTAACTACTGCAGTGCCTCACGAAAAGGAGCACTAAAACTAATTTACCGTAAAGCTTAGAAAGGCAGGGCCTGAATGATTTAAGAGTTTGTACAACGTGTACCATATTCTTAAAAATGACCGATTGGGCAAAAGACCTTTCATTCACATTTAATGCAATTCAAATTTAAACTTTAAGGCATCACAGAAGAGCACAACCATTAAATAGATCATAGTGATAAGGAAAATGACAGTCCCTGTTCAAAAGTTTGCATACCCTTAGTTCTTCCTGCTGTGTGTTGCCCCCTTTAGTATCAATGATGGCATGCAGTCTTTTGTGATGGTTGTGAATGAAGCCCTTGATTTTTCTCAGGTGGTAGAGCTGCCCAGGTCCATTAAATGTGTGGGTTGCCATGCATGACCTGCACGTTTTGAGTTCTCCCCACAGTGGCTCAGTGAAGTTGAGGTCAGGTGACTGTGATGGCCACTCCAGCACCTTCACTTTTTTTTTTTTTTTTTTTTCTGCTGTAGCCACCGAAGGGTCAACTTGGCCTCGTGTTTTGGATCACTGTCATGCTGGAAGATCCAAGTGCGTCCCATGAATGCAAGTTGTCCTCCAGTATTTTCCGGCATTCATCTTGCCATCAGTTTCCCTTAAGGTATCTGTGCCGCTGGAGCTCACACATCCCCTGAACATCAGAGGTCCCCCTCCATGCTTCACACTAGGGATGGTGTACCTTTCATCATGATGGGCCTTGTTGCATCCTCTCCAAACACAGCGTTCATCATGGCTGTGTAGCCCTCCCACTGTGGGACTGGCATGTTACTTCTGTCATAACGTAAAATTTCACTGGAGGGGATCCACATTAAACCCATCCCAATTAATTTTAATAACCAATGGGTCTAATAAAACAATTATATTTATACCTGCTGTTCTAATATTTCAAAATAATGCTTTGTAAACACTCACCCTTTTGTTAATTATACAATATATCACTTCTGTTTTATGCACATGTGTACACATACACTTAATGACTTGTTTGTATGCAACCAGCAGGTACATACTCCACACAATCATGGATATGAGAAAAAAATAAATTTAATAATAAAACATTTATTAAACATGGCACTCCGGAAATATCATCAGTTTAACTTAACTCAATTTGTTGGTCGGAGTTACAGCACAGACAATGTTCACACATGAAAATCAGTAATAAAAAATGCGACTATACTTCCTTAGAAGGCTGGCGTCCTTCAACATCTGTAAGATGCTGCAGGTGTTCTATAAGACGGTTGTGGAGAGCGCCCTCTTCTACGCAGTGGTGTGCTGGGGAGGCAGCATAAAGAAGGACGCCTCACGCCTGGACAAACTGGTGAGGAAGGCAGGCTCTGTTGTAGGCACGGAGCTGGACAGTTTGACATCTGTGGCAGAGTGACGGGCGCTGAGCAGACTCCTATCAATTATGGAGAATCCACTGCATCCACTGAACAGGATCATCTCCAGACAGAAGAGCAGCTTCAGCGACAGACTGCTGTCACCGTCCTGCTCCACTGACAGACTGAGGAGATCGTTCCTCCACCACACTATGCGACTCTTCAATTCCACCCGGGGGGGTAAACGTTAACATTATACAAAGATATTGTCTGTTATACCAGCCTATCACTCTCCACCTTGCACTTTGTAATGTGCAATGTGTTTTTATCACTCTTTAATATTGTTTTTTATCAGTATGCTGCTGCTGGAGTATGTGAATTTCCCCTTGGGGATTAATAAAGTATCTGTCTCTCCGAAACCATCGGTGTACTTAGTTGGAGCTCATATGCAGTAGACAAATCCATGGGTACTCACGGTGTCCATCTGGAACTGTCGTCGTACTTCATTTTTACATCGCCAGTGAAACACCGCAACCTCGCAGCTCCTCCTTGGAAACACCTGCAGCTCCGTTTTGATGTGGGATTAATTCGCATTCGCTTTTTCACATTTCTGTTAGCTAGCAAATTCCCACAAAGCAGGCATTTGACTTTTCATCTGTCCGTTATGAAAAGCGAAGCTCTCTTTTGTCATCCATGTTCCAATGACCCAAACCCTCTCAATGCCCCCTCACGTTTAACATTGATGTGAACAAACAATCCCAGCTCTTTCCTCGACCTTAGTTCAAGCTTTCTTTACCCCATCTTTTTTCCTCCACTCTCTCGTTTTAACGTTCTACCCCATCGCTCTGCTGCCACGCCATCTTCCTTTCTCTCTCTCTCTCTTTCTGCCTTCTTCCCAAAATAACAAATCTCATTGGAGAACTAATGGCACGCTATACCTTGATTGGTAGTAAAGAGCCCCAATCGCATTTCTCTCTCGGTTTGCTCTTCCTGAAGAGGCTAACTACTAAGTTTACTATTACATCCAACTTGTAGCGCACTATAGCTGTGACCTAAAAGTTCAATTTTGGTCTCAACACTCCAAAGGACTTTGTTCCAGAAAGTTTGAGGCCTGTCTAGATGCTGCTTGGCATATTGTAAGTGGGCCACTTTGTGGCATTGGCACAGTAAAGGCTTTTTTCCTTGCAGCCCATTTTTGTTTAAGTACCTCCTTATTGTGCATCTTGAAACCGCAGAACCGCGTGTTTGCAGAGAAGCCCGTTTCTCAGCTGAAGTGGCTTGTGGGATTTTCTTGGCATCTTGACAAATGATCCTGGCAGATTCGTGCCTGAAATTTCGGTTGGTCTTCCTGACTGTTGCTTGGTAACAACAGAACTCCTAACTTTCCACTTTATCAGAGTCTGAACTCCTACTGACAGACATTTCCAGATCTCTGTGTATCTTTGTCCTTTTTACTGATTTATACAATTCAACAACCTTTTTCTCGCAGGTCCTTTGTCAGTTCTTTTGCTTTCCACATGGCTTGGTATCCAGCAAAGTCAGTGCAGCTGTGCATGAATTTAAATGGACAGTTCATACACCGACGCTGATTACAATCCTAGAGGTTAGAGGTGTGGACGCTCGCCCTTAATTACCCTAGATTTCAACCTGTGTGTGTCTCCTTGTGTGTCTCGTATCAGCCCAACGTTCAAGGGAATCTGAACTTTAGATCAGGCCCATTTGGGTGATTTCAGTTATTGTGTGTGCCTTTTGATAAATCATAATGATGTGATGATGCATTACCTCGCCTCGGCACACTACTTAATTAAAAGGAAAGCTTTCTGCACGAGTCCATATTTTCCAAGCAATGGCCAACATTTCACAAAGTCTGCCAGGGTATGTAAATTTATGGGCACAACTGTATTTGGAAATTGGTTTATTTAAAATATATTGTGATCTGTAGCGAGATTAGGGAGCAGGTTGAGGAAACCCTGGAGAGGTGGAGATATGCTCTAGAGAGGAGAGGAATGAAGGTCCGTAGGACCACCAAGACCGAATACATCTGTGTGAATGAGAGGGAGGTCAGTGGAATGATGGGGATGCAAGGAGTAGAGTTGGCAAAGGTGGGTGAGTTTAAATACTTGAGATCAACAGTACAGAGTAACGGGGATTGTGGAAGAGAGGTGAAGAAGAGAGTGCAGGCAGGGTGGAGTGGGTGGAGAAGAGTGTCAGGAGTGATTTGTGATCGATGGGTGTCAGCAAGAGTGAAGTGGAAGGTCTACAGGATGGTAGTGAGATGTTGCATGGGCTGGAGACAGGATGGTAGTGAGATGTTATATGGGCTGGAGACAGAGCTGGAGGAGGCAGAGTTAAAGATGCTAAGATTTGCATTGGGTGTGACGAGGATTAGAAATGAGGACATTAGAGGGTCAGCAAGTTGGACGGTTGGGAGACAAAGTCAGAGAGGCGAGATTGCGTTGGTTTGGACATGTGCAGAGGAGAGATGAGGGGTATATTGGTAGAAGGATGCTAAGGATAGAGCTGCCAGGGAAGAGGAAAAGAGGAAGGCCTAAGGTTTATGGATGTGGTGAGAGAGGACTTGCAGGTGATGGGTGTGACAGAACAAGATGTCGATGACAGAAAGATATGGAAGATGATGATCTGCTGTGGCGACCCTTAATGGGAGCAGCCGAAAGAAGTAGAAGAAAATATAAAGACAAATATTTTCTTATTTCATATAGAGTCTTGTATGTTTTGGAACTATAGATGTGTTCAATAATGGTGAAAGATGTCCATATATTGTGGTGTACGTTTAAGTGTTTTAGGTTTGGACTCAAAAATCCAGACACATTTGGTTAATAATAATAATTCATTACATTTATATAGTGCTTTTCTCAGTACTCAAAGCGCTATCCACACAGGGAGGAACCGGGAAGCGAACCCACAATCTTCCACAGTCTCCTTACGGCAAAGCAGCAGCACTACCACTGCGCCACTTTATTGTAAACTATTGGCAGTACCCTGTGTTTCACAGGTATATTTGTAGTGACAAGTTCAAGTAAAATGACACCTTTTTATTAAAGATTACAATATACAAGCTTTTGAGGCAACTCGGGGTCCTTCTTCAGGCAAGATGTAATCTGGTGTCTAGTGTCATTTTACTTGTCACTGCATTCCTAATAGCTAACATGGTACAACGCACTAGTACTACACGTACAGTGGTGTGAAAAACTATTTGCCCCCTTCCTGATTTCTTATTCTTTTGCATGTTTGTCACACAAAATGTTTCTGATCATCAAACACATTTAACCATTAGTCAAATATAACACAAGTAAACACAAAATGCAGTTTGTAAATGGTGGTTTTTATTATTTAGGGAGAAAAAAAAATCCAAACCTACATGGCCCTGTGTGAAAAAGTAATTGCCCCCTGAACCTAATAACTGGTTGGGCCACCCTTAGCAGCAATAACTGCAATCAAGTGTTTGCGATAACTTGCAATGAGTCTTTTACAGCGCTCTGGAGGAATTTTGGCCCACTCATCTTTGCAAAATTGTTGTAATTCAGCTTTATTTGAGGGTTTTCTAGCATGAACCGCCTTTTTAAGGTCATGCCATAGCATCTCAATTGGATTCAGGTCAGGACTTTGACTAGGCCACTCCAAAGTCTTCATTTTGTTTTTCTTCAGCCATTCAGAGGTGGATTTGCTGGTGTGTTTTGGGTCATTGTCCTGTTGCAGCACCCAAGATCGCTTCAGCTTGAGTTGACGAACAGATGGCCGGACATTCTCCTTCAGGATTTTTTGGTAGACAGTAGAATTCATGGTTCCATCTATCACAGCAAGCCTTCCAGGTCCTGAAGCAGCAAAACAACCCCAGACCATCACACTACCACCACCATATTTTACTGTTGGTATGATGTTCTTTTTCTGAAATGCTGTGTTCCTTTTACGCCAGATGTAACGGGACATTTGCCTTCCAAAAAGTTCAACTTTTGACTCATCAGTCCACAAGGTATTTTCCCAAAAGTCTTGGCAATCATTGAGATGTTTCTTAGCAAAATTGAGACGAGCCCTAATGTTCTTTTTGCTTAACAGTGGTTTGCGTCTTGGAAATCTGCCATGCAGGCCGTTTTTGCCCAGTCTCTTTCTTATGGTGGAGTCGTGAACACTGACCTTAATTGAGGCAAGTGAGGCCTGCAGTTCTTTAGACGTTGTCCTGGGGTCTTTTGTGAGCTCTCGGATAAGTCGTCTCTGCGCTCTTGGGGTAATTTTGGTCGGCCGGCCACTCCTGGGAAGGTTCACCACTGTTCCATGTTTTTGCCATTTGTGGATAATGGCTCTCACTGTGGTTCGCTGGAGTCCCAAAGCTTTAGAAATGGCTTTATAACCTTTACCAGACTGATAGATCTCAATTACTTCTGTTCTCATTTGTTCCTGAATTTCTTTGGATCTTGGCATGATGTCTAGCTTTTGAGGTGCTTTTGGTCTACTTCTCTATGTCAGGCAGCTCCTATTTAAGTGATTTCTTGATTGAAACAGGTGTGGCAGTAATCAGGCCTGGGGGTGGCTACGGAAATTGAACTCAGGTGTGATACACCACAGTTAGGTTATTTTTTAACAAGGGGGCAATTACTTTTTCACACAGGGCCATGTAGGTTTGGATTTTTTTTCTCCCTAAATAATAAACACCATCATTTAAAAACTGCATTTTGTGTTTACTTGTGTTATATTTGACTAATGGTTAAATGTGTTTGATGATCACAAACATTTTGTGTGACAAACATGCAAAAGAATAAGAAATCAGGAAGGGGGCAAATAGTTTTTCACACCACTGTATATTTGTAGAAAGCAAAGATTTCTGTGTGTGTTTTTAAAATGATGACCCTGTTGTTGTTGTTGTCTGATAAAGATGCAATGCAGATAAAAGATGAGACGTCTCTGCTCTCATGAGCCAAGAATTTGTTTCTTTTGGGGTCCAATAGGATTCCAGAAGTGTGGTAACTCCTTTCTGGGTTGTATCCATGAACACCGTCATGGCTGACTTGTCCTCTTAGTTCAAGGTGGACGGTTCATAGGGCTTCAGTTATGAAAAAAGCCAACAAAGCAGGAGTTAAACAGCAACCCTTATGATTCTCAGTGTCAATGTCGATTTATTTATATAGCACATTTAAAACAACATAGTGATGCTGTGGCCAAAGTGCTTTACAATAAGAGAATAAAAGAAAAACAAAACAACATAAAACATAAATAGAAATAAAATTATATGAACATAAAATGCATAGTAAATAGAAGTAATGTTATGTAATTTTGGGGTTGACTTTGTGTTGCACTGCACTTCCACTCTTGATTTGAGCCCACCCAACACCCCCCCCTGGAAAAAAACACACCATATATTCCTATTTAAATTACAGTAGAGAGAAGCCGCACCACGGCATTGCCTGGTAAGTCATGTTCAGCTCTGCTTATTTTGTCTGCTAGTTTGGATGTTTAGCTTGCTCTGAGCCAGCAGGTGGCACTGTTGTGCAAATTGTAGCACACAGGAGAGAAAAAAAAAAGTCAACCCCAGAATTGGGCTACTTTGGAACCCACAATGTTATCTTCTCCACATGGACCTAGTGAACATGTAAGCAAAATCTGGACCAGATTGGTCAAAGGGTGTGGGATTGTTTAGGAGCTGAACAACCCTGAGTCTCCCCTGTGGTGGGCTGCACTTCGACTCTCAATACTAACATTTATATTACTGTAGAGAGATATGTAGCATTTGGTGCTGCCCAGGTATGTCATGTTAGGCTCTGCTCCTTTTGTCTGCCTTCAGTCTCTTCAAATTGTTTGATTGCTCTGAGCCAGCAGTGGGGTGCAATATGTGACCCACAGGGGAAAGCAAGCATGTGCTGATACAGTTATGGAGACAAAATGTGTTCCCCTTGGGGTCCCAGTGTTTCTATCTTATCCATATGGTCATAGGGAGCAACTTTGCAGAATTTGGTTGATTTTTCAAAGGGTATAGGATTATATAAGGAACAGTTGGACAGACATTGTGTGTGTGTATCTGTTATATGATGCCTTTCATGTCAGTCTCTGTTCGTTATGAAATATGCCACATATCTGTTAGACAGATGTGAAAGGCGCTATATGTCATATAGTGCCTTTCATGTCTGTCTGTTAGACAGATGTATGGTGCCTTTCATAACTAACAGACAGACAGACAGACATGAAAGGCACTAACACACCGATACAGATATACGGTGCCTTTCATAAGAAACAGACAGACATGAAAGGCACTATATAACAGACAGATGAGAAACGCACTATATAACAGGCATATATAGTGCCTTTCATATCTAACAGATATATAGTGCCTTTCATGTCAGTCTGTTAGATATGAAAGGCACTATATATGCCTGTTATATAGTGCATTTCTCATCTGTGTGTTTAGTGCCTTTCATGTCTGTCTATCTGTTAGTTATGAAAGGCACCATATATCGGTCTATTGGTTCTATAGTGCCTTTCATGTCTGTCTGCATCGGTTATATAGTGCCTTAACTGATGCAGACAGACATGAAAGGCACTATATAACCAATAAATGTATGGTGCCTTTCATAACTATCGGTTATATAGTGCCTTTCATGTCTGTCTGCATCAGTTAAGGCACTATATAACCGATGCAGACAGACATGAAAGGCACTATAGAACCAATCGACCGATATACGGTGCCTTTCATAAGTAACAGACAGACATGAAAGGCACTATATAACACACAGATGAGAAACGCACTATGTAACAGGCATATATAGTGCCTTTCATATCTAACAGACTAACATGAAAGGCACTATATACATGTTAGATATGAAAGGCACTATATATGCCTGTTGTTATATAGTGCCTTTCATGTCTGTCTGTTACTTATGAAAGGCACCATATATCTGTATCGGTGTGTTAGTGCCTTTCATGTCTGTTTATATAGTGCCTTTCATGTCTGTCTGTTAGTTATGAAAGGCATCATACAGTGGTGCTTGAAAGTTTGTGAACCCTTTAGAATTTTCTATATTTCTGCATAAATATGACCTAAAACATCATCAGATTGTCACTCAAGTCCTAAAAGTAGATAAAGAGAAACCAGTTAAACAAATGAGACAAACATATTATACTTGGTCATTTATTTATTGAGGAAAATGATCGAATATTACATATTTGAGAGTGGCAAAAGTATGTGAGCCTCTAGGATTAGCAGGTAGTTTGAAGGTGAAATTCGAGTCCGGTGTTTTCAATCAATGGGATGACAATCAGGTGTGAGTGGGCACCCTGTGTTATTTAAAGAACAGGGATCTATCAAAGTCTGCTCTTCACAACACATTTGTGGAAGTGTATCATGACACGAACAAAGGAGACTTCTGAGGACCTCAGAAAAAGAGTTGTTGATGTTCATCAGGCTGGAAAAGGTTACAAAACCATCTCTAAAGAGTTTGGACTCCACCAATCCACAGTCAGACAGATTGTGTACAAATGGAGGAAATTCGAGACCATTGTTACCATCCCCAGGAGTGGTCGACCAACAAAGATCACTCTAAGAGCGAGGCGAGTAATAGTCGGCGAGGTCACAAAGGACCCCAGGGTAACTTCTAAGCAACCGAAGGCCTCTGTCACATTGGCTAATGTTCATGTTCATGAGTCCACCATCAGGAAAACACTGAACAACAATGGTGTGCACGGCAGGGTTGCAAGGAGAAAGCCATTGCTCTCCAAAAAAACATTGCTGCTCATCTGCAGTTTCCTAAAAATCACATGGACAAACCAGAAGGCTATTGGAAGAATGTTTTGTGGACGGATGAGACCAAAATAGAACTTTTTGGTTTAAATGAAAGGCGTTATGTTTGGAGAAAGGAAAACACTGCATTCCAGAATAAGAACCTTATCCCATCTGTGAAACATGGTGGTGGTAATATCATGGTTTGGGCCTGTTTTGCTGCATCTGGGCCAGGACGGCTTGTCTTCATTGATGGAACAATGAATTCCGAATTATATCAGAGAATTCTAAAGGAAAATGTCTGGACATCTGTCCATGAACTGAATCTCGAGAGAAGGTGGGTCATGCAGCAAGACAACGACCCTAAGCACACAAGTTGTTCTACCAAAGAATGGTTAAAGAAGAATAAAGTTAATGTTTTAGAATGGCCAAGTCAAAGTCCTGACCTTAATCCAATCGAAATGTTGTGGAAGGACCTGAAGCGAGCAGTTAATGTGAGGAAACCCACCAACATCCCAGAGTTGAAGTCTGTTCTGTACGGAGGAATGGGCTCAAATTCCTCCAAGCCGGTGTGCAGGACTGATCAGCAGTTACCGGAAACGTTTAGTTGCAGTTATTGCTGCAAAGGGGGGTCACACCAGATACTGAAAGCAAAGGTTCACATACTTTTGCCACTCTCAAATATGTAATATTCAATCATTTTCCTTAATAAATAAATGACCAAGTATAATATGTGTGTCTCATTTGTTTAACTGGTTTCTCTTTATCTACTTTTAGGACTTGAGTGAAAATCTGATGATGTTTTAGGTCATATTTATGCAGAAATCTAGAAAATTCTAAAGGGTTCACAAACTTTCAAGCACAACTGTATATCTGTATCGGTGTGTGAGTGCCTTTCATGCCTGTTTGTCTGTCTGTTATATAGTGCCTTTTCTCATCTGTCTCTCTGGCTCATGTTTACACATTCTCGTAATTAACCCTTTCCACATTTTCAGCTCTTGTTTCAGAGCCTTTTCTTTCCTTTTATTTTTTTTAATAGCTTCGAGTAAGAGAACATCCACATCTGGGACCTTATGTAGCAGGACTTTCTTCGTGAGTATCTCTTGTGTGTTTTTAATGTTAAAAATCTTTAATGGGAAACAAAAATGCTATTTTTGGCTCTGTATTTAACTGTAAATTGCCTGTGCTATGACCTGTGAGGTTCTTGAAATCTGCATAAAGATCAACAGCAAAAGAGCCGGTGCCTGAGGAGTTCGACAATTTGGAGAACACCACGTCACCAGTTATCCATTATTCCTTTGCAATGTGCCAATCCAGTTGAACGTTTTGGGAAGCGGGGTCTACCCCATTAGCACTGCTTACAAGGCAGGAGGCAACGGCAGACCCTTTGAATGGTTTGTTAATCTTTTGTAGTTCTGTTCTGTGAGGAGTAGAATAGGAAAGACCACCTTGCATCCTCTTGTCAGCTGCGTTTTTTCCTTTAAGATCTGGCAACCTTTTTTTGCTTAAAGCTGACAACCCTGCACGTTAGTTATGCATGCAATGGTTTAAAATGTCTACTTCAAGTTTCTATTAAATTTGCACATTTTGCACATCTCTGACCATTTTCCAAGTATGTCCAAGTGCAAGTCTTTAGATAATCATATATATATATATATATATATATATATATATATATATAATATAAAATCCCTGTGCGCGTCCAGGTGTCCGTGTGTGGGTGTCTTCTGGTGAAGTGCGCATGCGCGGGGCACGGTGCGACTCGCGATATTACTGTCAGAGAAAGTTAGAGGTGTTTTACGGAAATACAACCCAGTATTCCTGCGAGAGGAAATTAAAGGTACACAATACAGTGACGCATATTACAGCCACATACAAGCCAGTATTACTGTCAGAGGAGAATAAAGGCATATTACCGACGCGCACGCCTGTATTACCGCCAGATAAAATTAAAGGTATATTACGGACGTACAAGCCAGCGGACGTACAAGACGGTATCCTTCAATAATGGCGCGCACAAAAGGGCGACCTCAATTGGGCGCAGCGAATAAAGGCGCGCGTAAATAAAGATCTGCACCTTGGCTTGCTCTTCACATATTCCAGAGCTATTTGAACTAAATTATCTACGAATGCCTTTATTTGCCGCGCTCAATTGAGGTCGCCCTTTTGAAGCTCGCCTTTTTGTGCGCGCCCTTATTGAATAGAGCCGTACAAGACAGTATTACTGTCACAGAAAATTAAAGACACACAATACAAGGCGGCAGCCCACGATGAACGGTCAGCTCAGCAACTAAACATCAACAAAAGAAAGGCTGAAAGAAAGAAAAATACGACCAACAAAAAGAATGAGGTCAAAGTCCCTTGCCATTTAATATAGACTGTTCCTACTAATGTTTATGCACCACTGTTCTAGCGCCGCTAAATGACTAGTACCTAAAATAAACCATTACAGTAATCCCTCACCTATCACGGGGGTTACGTTCCAGAGCCCCCCGCGATAGGTGAAAATCCGCGAAGTAGCGACCTATATTTATTTTATTATTTATACATATTTTAAGGCTTTATAAACCCTTCCCACACTCTTATAAACACTTCCTATGCTCTTAAACACCTCAGACCAACACTGCACACTGCCTGCACGCAGCAATCAGACGTCGATGTGTCTGCACTCGCTTTGTGAAGGGGGGCAGCTGAACTCACGCTGAGCAGAAATGGACTTTGTGCTGCTTCTGCCAAAATGCCTGCTTGTAGCTCTGCGCGTTCGGAAGAAGGAGGAGGAGTGTGTGTGTGTGTGAGGGCTGAACGCACGTTCGCTCAAACCCCCCTCCCCGGAGGCGCAGTTCGCATTGTCAAGGGGGTAGGGAGCTGAATGAACGCTAAGGAGAAGTGGACTTTGTGCTGCTTGTCGCTCTGCCTGTCAATAATTTAAAAGCCTGTACATCACCTATTTTCCTGTCTCACTGTCTTGTCTTGAGTGAAGTTAAAATGTTTTATAATAGTGAGATGTTACTCATATCCTTAGCCCGACATCCACATATCATATGTGTTAACAAAGTGTGTTTTATAAGTTTACATGTGTTTAAGCCTTAAAATACCCATCCCACATGCTTTAAACTATAAAAATGTTTATTTATATGGTCTTTCTATATCGCGGATTTTCTCCTGTTGCTGATGGGTCTGGAACATAACTTCCGCGATAGGCGGGCAATCACTTATATTTAAAAACCCGCGAAGTCGTGAATCCGCGAAAAGTGAACCGCGAAGTAGCGAGGGATTACTGTAAATCCAAATGAAACTTGGCCCCAGTTACTCACGCTGTAAACCTGCTAAAGATCCCTTAATTTTCTGTGGTTCTCACTTCATAATAATTTATGTAGCGCCTTTCATACACTCTAGGACACTTTACAATTCAATAAACAAATTAACAAGACAAGAAAATGAATAATACTCCTGGAAGAGATGTGTTTTCAACAGGAGTGTAGAGAAAAGCCAAGCAAAATGACACCTTTTATTGGCTAACTAAAAAGATTACAAAATGCAAGCTTTCAAAATGAATAGATTTTTTCGTTGTAAAGGCTGAGAGGGAGAGCATCCCAAATTTTAGGGGCCATCACACTGAAAGCTCTGCCACCCATAGTTACTAACCTGTATTTAGGTACAGTGAGTAAGGTGGCGTCCGATGATCTTAATGCACGAGCGTTAGTGTAAGGACGCTCAGACAGATGATGAGGGGCTAAACCATGAAGGGCTTTAAAGGTGAGAAGAATAATTTGCTATCCAATTCTTGATAAGACTGGTAACCAATGCAAATCATAAAGGACAGGAGTGATGTGCCCAGATTTTGTAGTGGTGTGTAAGTAGGTGAGCAGCACAATTCTGAACATATTGTAATCTATTTAGTCGGGAGGCCGTAAAGCATTGCGATTAGTCCAGACGGGTCGTGAGGAAGGTATGAATGAGTGTCTCCGTATCCTTCACACTGAGGAAAGAATGTAGATGAGCAATGTTACGAAGATGTGAGGGGGAAAGCTGTCTGTACTATTGAGCTACTGTAAGAAGCTGATCCAAGATGACTCCCAAATTACGGACTGATGCTGAGGGTTCAACCAGGGATCCCATCAACATCATTTTTTCGCCCACGAAGGGTAGAGAGGACAGATTTTGTACCAACTAATAAGATTTCTGTTTCATCAGGACTGAGGTGTACAAAAATAATCTTCAGTGGATTTGCTCTGCAGATATCACTATTGTCTGTGGGGGGAGGTTTAATTTCGTCAATTTCGATCTCCGGTTTTCGATGGATCTCAACGTTTTAGGGTCCCCTGATCCCGAAAACATCCATATCTAAATGATCTGTCTGTGTGTCGCAGTTTCTTCAGGACGGTTGGATGGAAAAATCCCAAACTTCGAAACTTGAGCCTGTTATGAGAGGACGACGTGCCGATTTTTAGTTTTTGAGCGAAATCGTGCAAGAGAAAGAGGCGGTCGAGAGGAACCCTCAAATATCGTAATTCTGCAGTTCATTCTGAATTCTTCTCGTCAACTGATATCGTAATGACCTATTTTATTATCAGAAAGATCAGAGTGGTGCATTATTGGAATGTTATAGAATAGTCTGGGTGACTTCGTTCCGAGGGCACAAAGCCTACTGACGCTCACGTCCTAATTTTATTTTTCATTGAATTTATTAAAAGTAAGTAACATTTCATACGATCAAGTCAAAGTTTACAAAACTAAATTCAATTCAACTTCCACCCAAGAGCGAGGAAGGCCAACAGCTGGAGTAGAAAGGAAGGAAGAAAATTATTTTTCCCCCCATTATTAAAGCTTATTCTAAAATGTTATTGATGAGGTCCTGCCAGGTTATATAAAACGTTTGCTCAGATCCTCTGTGAGAATTTGATTTATTTTTCCAATTTCAAATAGCGTAGAACATCAGTTACCCACCGACTTAAAACGTGGGCTAGGATTCCTCCAGTTAAGCAAGACAAGTCTACGTGCCAATAGTGAAGTAAAGGCCATTACGCGTTTTGTCCTTCTCCACTTTAAGCCCCCTCTGTGAGCCCACCAGACACAGCTGTTAATGGATTAGGAGGGATTGTGACCCCCCCAAGGCTCTCTGATAGGAATTTAAAGATTTTTTGGGTCCAGATGTTGGTGCACCCTTAAAACATGTGAGGCTGGAGCTCGATTGCAACGTTCACAGGTTGGGTCTTGCCCTGGAAACATTTTGGACAATTTTTTTTAAACGAGAGAGATGTGCTCGATTAAAAGATTTTAAGTTGAATAATTATATGCTTTGCACATAAGGAGCTCAAGTGAATTCTGTGTGTGGCTGCCTTCCTCTCCTTTTCTGAGATGTTGAGCAAGAGATCCTTTTCCCACTGTGCTCTGGAATCTTTGAAAGGAAGGGACTTTAAAATGTATTTATATATTATAGAAATGCTGTCTGAGTCCTCCAGGTTGATCAATCAAAGATCAGGTTTTTGTGTAATTTAGTGGAGGATAGAAGCTTGGGTGGCACAGTGGGTAGCTTTGCTGCCTTGCAGTAAGGAGATCTGCGTTCGCTTCCTGGGTCGTCCCTGTGTGGAGTTTGCATGTTCTCCCCGTGTCTGCGTGGGTTTTCTCCCACAGTCCAGAGACATGCAGGTTAGGGGCACTGGCGATCCTAAATTGTCCTTGGTGTGTGCCCTGCAGTGGGTTGGCACCCTGTCAGGGGTTTGTTCCTGCCTTGCACCCTGTGCTGGCTGGGATTGGTTCCAGCAGACCCCCTGTGACCCTGTAGTTAGGATATAGCAGGTTGGAAAATGGCTGACATTTTCATACAAATGATGGAGCTCAAAGTGCTTTACATGATGAAAAAGAGGGAAAAAAAAGACAAAATAAATGAGAAAATAGAATTTGGCACAGTGGGTAGCTTTGCTGCCTTGCAGTAAGGAGATCTGTGTTTGCTTCCCGGGTCGTCCCTGTGTGGAGTTTGCATGTTCTCCCTGTGTCTCCTTGGGTTTCCTCCAACAGTCCAAAGACATGCTGATTAGGTGCATTGGTGATTCTAAATTGCCCCTAGTGTGTGCTTGGTGTGTGCCCTGTGGTGAGCTGGCACCCTGCCCGGGGTTTGTTCCTGCCTTGTGCCCTGTGTTGGGTGGGATTGGCTCCAGCAGACCCCCGTGACCCTGTAGTTAGGATATAGCAGGTTGGATAATGGATCGATGGATGGATAGAAGCTTTCAGCATAGTGAGATTCTATCATTTCATTGAGTAATGAATAACTAATTTAATGGATCCATAAAGTCCTCCATATTAACACCAATTCACCTGTGCAGTTTAATTCCCATCTCCCAGTTGGTTCCATAGGAGTGAATGTGCTTGAATGTGGAGTAAAGCGGGCATGATGTCGGTGTTTCTCAGCCTTATTGGGCATTGCAACTTGCTTTTCCCCCCACCATGTTTTTACAACCCACCACTGAGCATATTTATCTACGCGTTAAGGGATGTTTTGGACCCCCTGATGAATCGAGCATGGTCATCAGAGAGTGTTTTGGTTAATAGAGTGCGATCATCAAAGCTTTGGGGGTGTAGTCTGCCCAAATTGGTAATTCGAGCGTGATTGATCATTTTAGAGCAGGATGGGGATTGAGTGTGATCATCGGAGTGGTGACCCCCCAACACACTTCCATTATAAACAATGACAACACATGACCCACCGGTAGATGAGAAACCCTGATCTATGCAATACCATTCCACCAGTGAAGCAAGACAATGGTAGCAACCCACTGTGGGTTGTTTTTTTTTTTTTTACAGCAGCAAATACTAGGAGGCCAGTCAGGGATGAGGGGAAGGGAGCAAAGTCCAGAGAAATCCTTCAGGAAAACCTGCTGCTCCAGGGTGCTCGAGGCCAAAAGTTCTCCTTTCAACAGGACACAAAGTGGAAACAACACCAAAGTGGACAGCTCTGGGAATGTCCTTGAGTGGCCCAGCCAGAGTCAGGACTTGAACCCAATTGAACATCCCTGGAGAGATCTGGAAACTAGCTGGCCACCGATGGTCTCTGTCTCAACCTGACAGAGTTTGAGGAGGGCAGAAAATCCCCAAATCTAGATGTGTGAAGCTCGTTGCCTCATACTCCAACCTAGTCTCTTCTTTAGTAAGTAAAGGGTTTGAATACATGCGTCAAAGGGATATTTCAGGGGTTTTTTTTTTTATCTATCTTAATAAAATAAGCACCTTGAGCATGGAAAAGACTCTATGAAAGTGCATTATTATAAAGTCTGTCTCTGTCCAACCAGTTGCTATGTCTCTGCCATTCCAACAGATGACACCAACTTTTTTAGTAATAAAATGCATTGTTTTTCATTCCAACAAATGGTGCTTCACTATCATTACCCCTGATTTTATGAATCCCATACCAAATGACCTAACAGATGTATACATTGCATAATGCACTGCAAATGTTAACACCAAGGTCTACATTGATTACTGAGATTTCAACCCATCTTACACAAGGCAGTACATCTAGTCCAACTTAATAAAAGGACAAGTGCCTGTCCAATTGCAATTCCGTTGTCATTCCAAAAGTTGGCATATCACCAAACATTTGTAGTAATAACATGCACTGCATTAGTCATTCCAACAGATGGCTCCTTGCAAACAACATTAGCACTGCTTTCATGAATCCCATACCAAATGGCATTTAACAGACCTGTACATTGTATTGGTCTTTCCAACAGATGGTGCATCACAAACATTAAGCACTGCTTTTATGAAACCCATACCCAATGTCATATAGCAGACATAATGTGCTGCATGTTGCCCTGCAAACATTAATGGTGAGGTCACATTGATTACTTAGATTTCAACACATCTTAGATGGGTAAAACATCTAATCCAACTTAAAAGGATAAGACTCGTTGTGTCTGTCAAGTTGGTAGGTCTGTCATTCCAATAGATGGCATATCACAAACATTTCTAATAATAAAATGCACTGTTTTTGTCTTTCCAACAGATGGCACATTGCAAGCATACTAGCACAGCTTTTATGAATCCCATACCAAATGGCATTTAGCAGACCTATACATCCATCCATCCATTTTCCAGCCCGAACACAGGGTAACGGGGGGTCTGCTGGAGCCAATCCCAACCAACACGGCACAAGGCAGGAACCAGTCCCGGGCAGGGTGCCAACCCACCGCAGGACCTATACATTGTATTGGTCATTCCTCAGATGGTGCATCACAAACATTAAGCACTGCTTTTATAAAACCTGTGCCAAATGGCAAATAGACATAATGCACTACATGGTGCCCTGCAAACATTAACGGTGAGGTCTACATTGATTATTTAGATTTCAACACATGGGTAGTGCAACTAATCCAACTTAAAAGAATAAGAGTCTGTGTCTGTCAGGTTGCTAGGTCTTTGTCATTCTAATAGATGGCATGTCACAAACATTTCTAATAATAAAATGCACTGCATTTGTCATTCCAACAGATGGCACATTGCAAACATATTAGCACTGCTTTTATGAATCCCATACCGAATGGCATATAGCAGACCTATAACTCGTATTTGTCATTCCAATAGATGGCGCATCCCAGACATTAACACTGCTTTTCAGAATCCCATACCAAATGCCATACAACAGAGACGCATGCATTGAATTGTGCACTGCAAATGTTAATGCGCGGAGGTGAACGTTGATTACTTAGATTGCCATCGTAAAGGGGAAGCACCAAGGTATAATTTATGGGGCTCAGGTGCTAGAAGGGGATATGGACAAAGCTAACACCCTGAACCAATTTAATAGATTTCCCCTCCCACTGCCACCTTCTGTCCAATGACCAGTCTCCCCACACCATCCTTTCTACATCATCATTGGGAATAGCCAGTGACGGTCAGTGTGGACTGTCCATAACTTTGTGACTTTGTCCCTCTTCTTATCACGTGCCTTCTAATTTCATACGCTGTCATTCCTTCTTTTATATTTTGCTTTCCTGTATTTGTTTCTAATCCAGTCTCTGCATATGCCAGTGGATGTGTGCTTATATATTATTCACATTTTATAGTGTAAATTACCCAAAATTGGCAATTGGTACCCTTTAAAGTCTAAGTAAAATAGAAGAAATAAAAAAATCACTTTTTTTTTTTTTTCCCCTCTCTTGATAAAGTTGCAGCAAAGCATCCCAGGAGAGCAATTTTCGATGTTAGATTTTGATTGACACGCAGTGAATAAAGCGGCTGCCGGTTAGGTGCTCTGGGAACTGACAAAACATTTTGTTAGCTGGAGGGTATGCTCCATGCATTTGCTGCTTGATTTGCAATATTGTAGCAGATGTTGTACAATTATTATTTTTCTTTGCCTTGGTAATATTTTTGCCTCTCGGCTGTTCTTGCAGGTACGTGGTTGGCTCCTTTGCAGATGTTCAGGTAAGTCTGACTAAACTCTTCTACGTGACGATTTGCTCAATTGACTCTCGCTAACTTCGCAGTCCTGTGTGTGGTTTTAATATCCGTCTGCTTCTCCTTTGAGTATGTCAGTCAGCAAATCTCCTTGTAGATCGCGCTCTGTTTTTGGGGTCGTTGCTTATTATTTTCTTTTGTGTTCCAGAGAAGTCCACAATAAGCTCTTTGAGTGTTTTTTTAGATGCTGAGGATTTGTTGGTAACCTTTCGTTCATCCGTTTTCCACCGCTAATCCGAAGCCGGGGTCGTGGGGGCCAACAGTCTTAGTAGTGAGGCCCATATGACCCTTCCACTCCTACTGTGGGATCCCAAGGTGTTCCCAAGCCATCTGGGAGATGCAATCCTCCCAGCATGCCCTGGGTTTTCCTCGGGGTCTCCCCTCACCTGGTTATGTCTGTAAAAGGGTGGTGTCCAGGAGTCATCCTTATCAGAACCACCTCAATTGGCTCCTCTCGATGCAGAGGATTGCCACCTTTATCATGGTGGAGAGGCCTGAGTGCCCGTGACCCTGGCAGCTATGTTGTCTGGAGCAGAAACTCCTGGCCGGGTCTCCCAAGACAAATTAGGATTAAGATATTAGGTCTTTGGATAGAGAGGTCTGGGCAGGTAACTCGAAAGTTGCTGGTTTGAGTCCCAGAATGGAATGCTACTCGGTTGGACTCTTAACCTGCTCCGGTTGGGGGCTTTACAAATAGCTGACCCTGTGCTCTGACCCTAACACTGGCGTATATGAAAAGAGAATTTTTCCCTTGGGGATTAATACAGTATACCAAATTGGTCCAAGGTCAGGGGTCAGACAGAGCGATTTTTAAAGCCCCATATAATGCAAACCCATAAATTTTAACTTTTCGGACCAATTAATTTTTTTCCCCCCTTTTCTCCATCCATCCTCTTCCGCTAATCTGAGATTGGGTCACAGGGGCAGCAGTTTGAGCAGAGATGCCCAGACTTCCCTCTCCCCAGCCACTTCTTCGAGCTCTTCAGGGGGAATCCCGAGGCGTTCCCAAGCCAGTCCCTCCAGAGTGTCCTGGGTCTTCACCGGGGCCTCCTCCTGGTTAGACGTGTTAGACCAGGGAGGCATCCTGATCAGATGCCCGAGCCACCTCATCTGACTCCTCTCAATGCGGAGGAGCAGCGGCTCTACACTGAGTCCCTCCTGGATGACTGAGCTTCTCACCCTATCTTTAAGGGAAAGCCCAGACACCCTGCGGAGGAAACTCATTTCAGCCGCTTATATTCGCGATCTCGTTCTTTCGGTCACTACCCATAGCTCATGACCATAGGTGAGGGTAGGAACATAGATCGACTGGTAAATTGAGGAGCTTTGCCTCACGCTCCATTCTTCCCTCGCTCGTCAACAAGACTTTTCTCTCAGGGCTAAATATTTTTCCAAAAAACAATTATCTAAAAAGCACACCAAAACAATCGGTAGGGAGCCTGCACTCATACAGCACATTGTGCCCCACACACCACACGATGGTCCACCTCAGGATCTCGGATTAGGCAGCGGGTGACACCTCAGCACCACTCTAGTTTGAATGGAGTGGAACAGGATGAGTTTTGTTTTTTGTACGATGTGTGGACGAAAAAGGCACACTGAAAAGAAGGCAGATAATATTTTCTCAATTCTCGTTTTTATTCATTCGGAGTCACAGTAAGTAGAGATTCAAAAGAGCATAACTTATTGCCGCAAAGCTCAACTGAACACCGAGAAAAAATTTGGAGGGGTTTTTATAATTCAGCATTTCATGATTAATAAGACGGAAAGAACATCCTTATCAAAACAGTAAAGTTAAACAATATGTCTGTTGAGCTAAACATTATCTGTGTTCTCAAAGCTAAGCACAGGAGAGACGCCTTTGCATAAACTACATGTACTTTTCTGCAGCCTTGTGACCTTGTCCCTGAAACATTCACTCTGAGAAAGGGAAAACAAGAAACAGCTTACATTTTATTCATGTGGACACTATTTCTCCTGAACCCTGGAATAACATATTTTTGTTAGTTCATAAGCCAAAGCGTCTCTTACTGGCAAGTTAGAAAAATAGTTATTATAAAAATTCTAATTTACTAAACACACAAAATACATGGTGCTGAGGAGAACATTCTTCTTCTACAGATGGCCGGAGAGCCAATCCCGCCACCAACCCCTTTAGTTTTCCCTGCAAGGGACCTGCTTTGCAGATTGACGTCATCCCCCTGCAATTGCAGGTTAAGTGCTTTGCTCAAGGGCCCCAACGGAGTGGCGTCACTACTGGCATTTATGGGATTCAAACTGGCAACCTTTGGATTGCTGGCGCAGATCCCTAGTCTCGGAGCCACCACTCTGCCTCCCATCCCCAGACAGGGGAGGACATAATAGTAGCCTTCGCCTAGAGAACGGGAGTCGAACTCCAGGCCTGGAGGGCCGCAGTGGCTGCAGGTTTTCATTCTAACCCTTTCCTAATCAGTGACCAGTTTTCACTGCTAATTGCCTTTTTACCCTTCATTTTAATAGCCATGTTAGAAGGATTCAGTCCTCTGAAATAATTTGTTTCCTCATTAACTCTTTCAGGGCTGATGTTGACTTTTGTCAAAAGGAGGAGTTGACGATGGTAATCAACTGTAAACTGTGACAAAACCCACCATTACATTTTAGTTGGACTCTCGTTGCTAGAAGGAAAGTTAGATTCATTGGTTTGACTGAGATTCCCTGAACTCTCGTGAGTAGAAAGGCGCACACAATGGCAAAAATGGCACCGACATCTGACAAGAGGTCAAAGCGAATGTGTAAAGCAAAATACTCCGTGGACGACGTTGTTGCCTGTTATCTCTGAACCGGACTCAAGTTTTTGATACAAGCGATCGAAGATGAATGTGAGGTTCCAGCTTCAGCTGATCGGTCCCCAGCTAGTTGTGGTACTGACAATGTTCGCCAGGGAGGACTGCCACTTAACAATGATAAAAGGTAGAAACCAGATTGTAATGCACTGCCACCGTGTCCCAGCCACGCAGAGACAGCCTGGTAGCAAGCAAGCCGCACATTCTTGGCAAACTGACAGCCACAGCATGCAGCAACAGACGTTTAATGTTGACTTCTGAGTGAAACCATTGCTTTTTGGAAAAAATATTCAGCCCTCAAAGAGTTAAATGACAGTCAAATACAAATGAGATTTGAAACAAGACAACAGATGACCAGCTTAACCTGGGGCTTCAAACTCCAACCAGTTTCTTAATGAGAAGCCAATGCTTGCTGTTAATTAAACTCGTCTGCTGTTGCAGATTGAATAATTAAATATTTCCAAAACTGATGATTGTATGGTTTTTTTCCTAAGAACACCATCAAGATATTTTGATGACCTGAGAGATCAGCCTTACTGAGACCTCCACCTTTCTCTATTTTCAGATTCTGTGTGATGGGCACAGGTGAGCTGGTCATGTCACTTGTTTAGTGTCTCATTATTGTTTGGCTGCTAATTAAAGAAAAAGAAACAACTAAAGGGCCAGAGTCAAGCTAATTAAAAGAAGTAATTAGCAGCAAAAACTGGTCACTAATTAAGAAGATGGTTAGAATGAAAGCCTGCAGCCACAGCGGCCCTCCAGGACCAGAGTTCGACACCTCTGGCCTAGAGGCTTTCACAGTTCCTCTCCTTTTGAAGGGCATTTATTTGCATTATTAGGTCTATCCATCCATCCATCCATTTTCCAACCCGCTGAATCCGAACACAGGGTCACGGGGGTCTGCTGGAGCCAATCCCAGCTAACACCGGGCACAAGGCAGGAACCAAGCCCGGGCAGAGTGCCAACCTATCACATATTAGGTCTATAATAGGAGAATTGAAAGAGTATTTTGAGCCCACCACACGATGAACCACCACAGGGTCTTGGATTAGGATCCGAGTGCAACGGGTGACACCTCAACACCACACTGGTTTGAATTAAGTGGAACAGTGTTATACAGTGGCTGGAGTGCCAATCCTGCCACCAAACCTTGAGCTTTCACTGTATGTTGAAGGACCTGCCTGCAGGGCTGGGTGTGGGTTAACGTCCTACCCAGGACAGAGCAAATAGCAGGTTTAAGGGCCTTGCTCAGGGGCCCAACAGAGTGGCGTCACTTCTGGCATTTATGGGATTCAAACTGGCAGATCTCTAGCCTCAGAGCCACCACTCCGTCTCCATGTACATCAGCATAAAATGCTTATTTATGACACATGTCACTGTTTTCCATGAGCCGTTACAGAATGTGAATTCGCATACTTGTTTGTCTCATCACTCATAAGCTGAAAGGCACTTTCTGGCTGGGGGGGGGGGAAAGCAGCTTACTGGTCTTTCGCTTTCAATTTCCAGATCACTTGCATCAGAATATAACAAGTCAATACTACGCAAAAAATCTTCTATAATACGCTACCGTGGCTGTCCGTTTGTCTGTCCAGGACTTTAAATCACCTGTAGCTCGCAAACCATTTGAACTATTGACCTGAAATTTGGTAGACGTATACTACGTGACGTCTACTATCCGCTTTTGGGGTGATGATTTTTATTACTCTATTGTAGAATCAACTCTCGGCAGCGTGCAGCAGAGCGGCCGTGCAGCACATGCGTACGGGCACCGTTCTCATTCCCTACCACCTTCGCCCTCACTTCCCTTGCCTCTTCATATCTTAAATCATTCTTGAGGCAGATTGAATATTTAAGTGCCAACTTAAGTGAAAAAATTAAGAAAAACGTACTAAGTAATTGCAACACAAAAACTAAGTTTTAACACGAAAAGATGCCGACGAAAGAAGAGAAGAAGCGGGCCGTTAGGTGGGGGAAAGAAGAGCTGCTCAGGAAGCAGCAAGTGCATCAACCTCTGAGCAAATGAATGATAAACGTACAGAGAAAGAGGATGAACACTAGGAATGCTCAAGTCAAGTGTACTCTCTGCACGTTATCGTGCAGTGTGCCATTACTTGTAAATAATAATGCAGAGTATTTTGCTTTGCACTTTGTGCTCTCGCCCAGTGTTGTTGCCATTCTAGACTGTTTACTCTACGCTCCTCCTTATACACGTGCAAGGATGTGACGTCAAGTCTAACAGAGGCTCTACCTATAATGTAATGGGGAATTTTACAGCTGATTATCGCCGTGTCTGTCTCTGGATGTTGACCCCCTACTGTTGACAAAAGTCGCCATCTGCCCTAAAAGAGTACCCTGCCCAATATGGGGTTGCCTGTGGGTATCGTCCTGGAGCCTTGGCCTGGCAGAAGTGCCCACAGATGAGCACCTGGTGGTTGGACCTACCACAGGGCCTGAAAATGTAACATGGAGATGCCCTTCTGTGGACCCTCTTCTACCTGCTAGAGGAACAGGGGGCCAAGTGCTGGACTGGAACTCGGGCACATTAACTGAATCTTGTAGGTAACCACTTTGTACAGGTAAAATTCCGTTATAATGAACTCCCAGGGACCTAAAAAATATTTTGTTGTAATGAGATTCTGTATTTGTTACTATAGTGAACAGGTGTCGAACTCCAGGCCTGGTAGGCCGCAGTGGCTACAGGTTTTCATTCTAACCCTTTTCCTAATCAGTGAGTAGTTTTCACTGCTAATTAATTCCTTTTCCCTTCATTTCAATAGCCCTGTTTTTAAGGATTCAGTCCTCTGAATTGATTTGTTTCTTCATTAAATGGCAGCCAAACAGAAATGAGACGTGAAACGAGCCAACAGATGACCAGCTAAACTGGAACATCAAACTCCAACCAGTTTCTTAATGAGAAGCCAATTCTTGCTGTTAATTAAACCCGTTACTTAATTCCATAGCTTGCTACTGCTCTCGTTCTGCTACAGCAGGCATTTCCCAGAAACTGCTGATTTTCTGTTTCTGATTATTAACCTTACCGAGACCCTCTCCTTTCTTTATGTTCAGATAATGTGGTTAGCTGTTTTCTCATTTTGTCATTGTTTGGCTGCTAATTAAGGAAATAGAACTAAAGGGTGTGAGTCGAGTTAATTAAATCTAAAGCACAGGTGTCGAACTCCGGTCCTCGAGGGCCGCAATGGCTGCATGTTTTCATTCTAACCATCTTCATTAGTGAGCCATTTTTATTCTAATTAACTTCTTTTGCTTTAGTTTTAATTAACTTGACTCCGGCCCCTTAATTGTCTCTTTTTCCTTAATTAGTAGCCAAACAATAATGAGACATCAAACAAGCCACCATATGCCAGAAAAATCAACCGATTTGGAAATGTCTGCTGTGGCAGAATGAGAGCAGCAACAAGCCATTGAATTAAATAACTGGCTTAATTAACAGGAATAAGCTTCTCATTAAGAGACTGGTTGGAGTGAAATTGGTTGGAGTTTGAAATCCCAGTTTAGCTGGTCATCTGTCGGCTCGTTTTCACATCTCATTTCTGTTTGGCTGCCATTTAATGAAGAAACAAATCAATTCAGAGGACTGAATCCTTAAAAACAGGGCTATTGAAATGAAGGGAAAAGGAATTAATTAGCAGTGAAAACTACTCACTGATTAGGAAAAGGGTTAGAATGAAAACCTGCAGGCATTGCGGCCCTCCAGGACTGGAGTTCGACACCCCTATGCTTTCTTTAACTTGTATCCAGGCGTTTGCAATCATTTCAATAGCTTCTTTCGTTTTAATTTTAATCTCCTCCTGCCTACAAGTTATGCTGACGAGAATTTTTCTCAGCATTTCCTTGCGATAATACACTTTCAGGGTGCGAATGATGCCCAAATCCAATGTTCTGAAGCGCTGTCATGCAGTTGGGTGGGAGGAATTCAACATGAACATTATCTGAATGTGGAAGCAAGTTGTGGGCAGCACAGTTATCAGTCAGGAGCCGAATCATTATTTCTTCTTCATATTGTGAGGTTTCTGAACTCTTTTGAGACCCCCACTCACCACCCAACGGGAATGACACGCTGAAGTGCGTCCTGAAGCGCAATTGCAGAGTCTGTGGAAGATTGTTTGTCTGTTGCTGGGGCAGGGCAATAGGAGGCTCACATTGCTGCAGTAAAGCGCCACAGAAGCAAATCCTAAAAGATCGGGGTTGCGCGATAAGTCCCTGTCTTGCACCCCAAAACACGAGGCTTAGTCTCGGTACTTTAGCAAAACTAGCTTTATTCAGCCTGAAACAGGAGTGGTGCAGTTATTTATTGTAGCGTGATCTGCCACCCTGCTATACACAGTCGTGCAGGTCAGTGATCAAGTAATCCTGTTACAGTATCTGCATTTACAATGTCCGTGCTCCTAACCTTGCATCACCCATCGAGAACTTTTCTGTGTTCCTTGGTGGAGAGACGCAGCATATCTGCTATTGCCCCGTACAGACGTGGAGATCGCACTTCGGGACGCTCTTCGGATTGCTGTCTAGTTGATGGAGGTCCCAAGAGAATTTACAAACCTCACATTTTCTTGAATGAGTGCCGCATTAATAGGAATGTTTCTTGAATGAGCGTCACTGAACCACATCAAAACGGCTTTTTCGACGTCTTCAAATGCAGCAGTTCACATACGTTTGCAACTCGAGATTTTTCTACTTGTTTTGCTCCGTCTTTCAAGGAAGTTGACAGTGTCGATCGCGAAATTCCGAATTCACTGGCAACGTCTTTTTTGCAGCAATCGAGAGCTGCAAATTTTTTTTTTTTTTTTCTAATATGAACTGTTATCGTTTCTTTGTGTCTGCCGTTTCTATAGGAGGGTGACAATGAGTTAAATTCCAATGGATGTTTTTTCAAACGTTGACGAGCGATAAGTAAATGGTACCACTGAAAAACGCAGGAAACAAAAAAGGCGCAAAAAAAATCGTACGAGGAAAGTTCGAAGAAAGAGGGGAAAAAAAAAAATTAGTGTTTCTGTTTGGGGATCGTTGTGCACAACTGAGCTGCGGCCACAGAACTAACTGCTCTGCGGATGATTCATTCAGGCATTTCAAGGCCTTTTGGGCACTTCGTTGTAATGAAAGTATCTGCTGAATGTACTTCGTAGTAACGAGATTTCTATAGACTCGCGTCATATGGGGAAACTGTCGGGACCATATTAATACTTTACAATGAAATTTTCATTACAACAAAATATTCGTTATAATAGAATTTTACCTGTATTAAATGGCCAGTGTTCACGAAAAGTGCAATAGCAGACTAGACATGATGTTTTGTTTTAATCAAATGGAGTTGGTGAAGGGCTGCATCAGCATGCATCTGCAAAGGGGAAAAAAGAAAATGAAAGGTTATTTCAACACTGAAAATGAAAGATGGTTTAGCTGCATAGCAATCAAGTGTGCAACTGAAGAAGAGCAGGTGGCAAGGATAGGACAGGACTGGGGGCACAGAGCCAGAACAGGCGGGAGGAGGAATGGAAAAGCTGCCATTAGGGCAGAAGAAAGATCATTAAGACCTGCAGATGTGTGATCCCAGACTAACCTGTTTTTCCTCTGAAAGTGTCTTTGAAGCCCTGTGAAAGAACCCAGAGGGCAGTGTGGATGTAAGGCTTGGCCAGTGTGCTACAGTAGGGTTTGTAAGGTCTTTAATTTTTAACAGGCTCCATGAAACAATCTCCACGTTTTCTCCTATGTAGTGCAGATGGCTGGTCACATTCAACGAGCAATGAGGTCTTTAGACAGGCGAGTGGCCTGATTTAATGTTGAATTTACCAGAAGGATTGCGTACAAGGGTGGTGTCGGTGACCTGTTTTTTAGTGACACAGCGGCTTCTGTGACAGCTCAACGTGCCCGGTGAGGGGAAATGTGGTCTCTGTGGTAAAGTGAGGTCTGAGCCTGGTGGGCGAATATTAAATAAATTCTTGCTGCCTGCACATCTTTGTGTTGTGGGTGTGATAGCATGGCATGCTCAGTGCACAGGTGCAGAATCGCCCGTGACCCTAATTGGCACAGGGAGCTGCTGATTGCCACGTCCCTGTTTTAAAAGGGAAGTACGAGTATGAGAGAGGGGAGAAGAAAAGTAGATCAGAGGTTTGAGAGGAAATGGACTTGCCAGTGATGGAGAGAAAGAGGGGTAGACAAGAATGAGGGTAAAAGGAAATGAGAGGCAGAGACGGCGAGTGAGGCAGGTGGTCAGGAGTGAGCTTTAATGGTACCAGGAGGGAGTGGCCTGATTGAGGGGCGCGGGGGGGCTCGATGGGTTGATAATATATATATATATATATATATATATATATATATATATACACACACACACACAGGTGCTGGTCATAAAATTACAATATCATGACAAAGTTGATTTATTTCTGTAATTCCATTCAAAAAGTGAAACTTGTATATTAGATTCATTCATTACACACAGACTGATGTATTTCAAATGTTTATTTCTTTTAATGTTGATGATTATAACTGACAACTAATGAAAGTCCCAAATTCAGTATCTCGGAAAATTAGAATATTGTGAAAAGGTTCAATATTGAAGACATCTGGTGCCACACTCTAATCAGCTAATTAACTCAAAAGCCTTTAAATGGTCTCTCAGTCGAGTTCTGTAGGCTACACAATCATGGGGAAGACTGCTGACTTGACAGTTGTCCAAAAGACGACCATTGACACCTTGCACAAGGAGGGCAAGACACAAAAGGCCATTGCTAAAGAGGCTGGCTGTTCACAGAGCTCTGTGTCCAAGCACATTAATAGAGAGGCGAAGGGAAGGACAAGATGTGGTAGAAAAAAGTGGACAAGCAATAGGGATAACCGCACCCTGGAGAGGATTGGGAAACAAAACCCATTCTAAAATGTGGGGGAGATTCACAAAGAGTGGACTGCAGCTGGAGTCAGTGCTTCAAGAACCACCAGGCACAGACGTATGCAAGACATGGGTTTCAGCTGTCGCATTCCTTGTGTCAAGCCACTCTTGAACAAGAGACAGCGTCAGAAGCGTCTCGCCGTTGGACTGCTGCTGAGTGGTCCAAAGTTCTGTTCTCTGATGAAAATTAAATTTTGCATTTCCTTTGGAAATCAAGGTCCCAGAGTCTGGAGGAAGAGAGGAGAGGCACAGAATCCACGCTGCGTGAGGTCCAGTGTAAAGTTTCCACAGTCAGTGATGGTTTGCGGTGCCATGTCATCTGCTGGTGTTGGTCCATTGTGTTTTCTGAGGTCCAAGGTCAACGCAGCCGTCTACCAGGAAGTTTTAGAGCACTTCATGCTTCCTGCTGCTGACGAACTTTATGGAGATGCAGCTTTCATTTTCCAACAGGACCTGGCACCTGCACACAGTGCCAAAGCTACCAGTACCTGGTTTAAGGACCATGGTATCCCTGTTCTTGATTGGTCAGCAAACTCGCCTGACTTTAACCCCATAGAAAATCTATGGGGTATTGTGAAGAGGAAGATGCAATACGCCAGACCCAGCAATTCAGAAGAGCTGAAGGCCACTATCAGAGCAACATGGGCTCTCATAACACCTGAGCAGTGCCACAGACTGATGGACTCCATGCCACGCCGCATTGCTGCAGTAATCCAGGCCAAAGGAGCCCCAACTAAAAATTGAGTGCTGTACATGCTCATACTTTTCATGTTCATACCTTTCAGTTGGCCAACATTTCTAAAAATCCTTTTTTTGCATTGGTCTTAATTGATATTCTAATTTTCCAAGATACTGAATTTGGGACTTTCATTAGTTGTCAGTTACAATCATCAACATTAAAAGAAATAGACTGATGTATTTCAAATGTTTGTGTGTAATGAATGAAATAAATCAACTTTGTCATGATATTCTAATTTTATGACCAGCACCTGTATATATATTATATATAATACTCGCAATTTCTCACACCTGCTCCACTCCCCAGCATGAGTGTGTTCATTATTTATCTATTTTAGTTTTTTCTGAGCCGCTATACCACAGCCACAGGGAGCATGGAGCCGACCCACACCGTCACTCTGTGAAGTGAGCTCTGGACCAGAGGCGTGCATAGGTTAGGTCTGTGCTTCCCAACCTCTAGTTCTGTGGTGGCACACGTTTTGTAACCAAAAAAACATCCCAGACCACACTACTGTTTTACTAACCACAAACTGATTACATCTCGTACACTTGCTCAATTGTCCAAAGGGGTGAGACTACTGGAAAAACTGGTTTTAAAAAAAAGCCGTGCTCACAGACCCAGCACTTTAATGGCATCGCCCAGCTGCTTCATCCCTTTGCCCACCCCTGTCTTCCTCGGAGGCCGCAGCCGTTAATCCATCAGGCAGCACTTGGAGTGTGGGCCTCACACATGGAAGAGAAGCTCGTCTGTTTGTCTCACATTTTACATTCCATAACAAAATGGGAGGGGCCAGAGAGAGACTAAGATTGCTGCTGAACCAGCATGGGCTCCATCAGGCAGCACGCTATTGGCTGTCAGAAATGGGGCCGGCCCAACTTCAAATTCACCTACAAGGTCGGTGGATGTGACGTGGGCTGCGGTTTCCAGTCGTGTAATTTGACATGGGATGAAGACGAGTCCACAAATCTGACAAGAGCAACGTCAAAAAGTCCCATAATGTGTCATTGGCTTTAAGGCGCTCGTTTGTTTGAGCATGGCTATTTGGAGGTAATGGCAAAAGTAAATGGCTTTTTTGGGACATGTCAAGAAATTGATTAGCAGTGTTGTGCCGAGTAAGTAGGTTTGATCAAAATGTTTGTATTACGTGATCAGCTGGTGTAAAAGTGGGTTATGGGGAATTCTGACAAGTGTATGCATAGATGTTTGTTTCTAAGTTTTAAATGGTCTTTTTCTTTCTTTCATTAGTCCTGGCTACAGCTGGGGAACAAGCAGAGGGCCACCGCATCTACAGGAATGAATGAAAAGAGCTCACGATCTCACTCCGTTTTCACTTTAGTGGTGACGCAAACAAAGGTAAAGAGTGTTAACTTTCACTCCTGTCTGATAAAGTGGTGGTGTTGGGTGTGCAAGGACCATCGGAATCTGAAAGATGCGGAAATTTTGCAAGTAAATATATAGTCTCAGTGCAGTGAACCTGAACAAAATGTGTGATGCCCCTGATTGAAAGCAACATCTGTTACATCTGCTTTGTTTAAGCAGCATTGTTACATTTGGTGTCTGAGGTCTCTGCTGTTCTTCTTCTGTTGCCGATCCCGCTAAATTTAAAAAAAAAAAAAAAAAACACCCTCCAGATACCCTCTGCTCAGATGTTAAAGACTGCTACACAATGCTGGAAACGGCCCCCTGTATCAGTGGTGGTGGGGGGGGGCCACATCAGTGAGCAACTGCAAGAGTAACAAGACTTGAGTGAAGCAATCCCAAATAATGGTGCAAAAGCTCACTTGAGCAAAAAGAGTGCTTCTCTGACATGCCAACAGATGGCACGTCACAAACATTAACACAGCTTTAACAAATCTCATGCCACAAGGCATATTACAGATATGCAGTGCACCTTCTATTAGAATGTATTTTGCAATGCATATAATAATTGAATGCATTACATGTGTCATTCCAACAGATGACACATCACCAATATTAACACTGTTTTTACAAATTCTATACCAAGTGGCATAATTTGCTTTAGTCATTCCAACCGGTGGTGTATCACAGATATTCAAACCAATAACAAATGCAATGCATGCATCTCTGTTGTATGCAGTTTAGCATGGGATTTGCAAATGTAATGCATGTGTCTGTTATATGCCTTTGGGAATGGGATTTGCAAAAGCAGAGTTAATGTTTGTGAGGTGCCCATCTTTTGGGATGTCACTTGCAGTTCATTCTGTTACTACATGCATTGCAAAATGTTTCCAACAGATGGTGCATCACACATATTCAAACAAAATGCAATGTCTATGTCTCTGTTGTATGAGATTTGCAAATTCAATGGGTTTGTCTCTGTTATATGCCTTTAGGCATGGGATTTGAAAAGTAGTGTTTGTCATCTGTTAGTATGACAATTGCATTGCATATGTCTGTTATGTTTTTTGGAATGGGATTTGCTAAAGCAGAGTTAATGTTTGTGATGTGCCCTAGGTTGGAATGTCAGCTGCATTTCATTCAATTACTACATGCATTGCAAAATATGTTTCAATAAATGCACTCAAAATATTAACATACTTTTCCAACGCCTAGCTCAAATGAGATCATTTCCATTTGTCATTCCAACAGATGGTGCATCACAAATATTTAAACAAAATGCAATGTCTCTGTTATTTAGTATGAAATTTGCAAATTCAATGCTTTTGGCATTAAAAAGTAGTGTTTGTGTCATCTGTTAGTATGAGAAATGCAATGCATATGTCTCTGTTATGTCTTTTGGAATTGGATTTGTAAAAGCATTTTAATGCTTGTGATGTGCCATCTGTTGAAATGACGACTGCAATGCATTCCGTTACTGCTTGCATTGCAGAGTTCTTTTTCCAATAGTTGGTACACTGCAAACATTAACACTCAAATCTTTGCCAAGATTTCAACCCATCTTAGACAAGTAGAACGGCTAGTATTTGTAGAAATAAGATTTCAGTTTTTTATTTTTAATTAATTTGCTAACCTTCCTGAAAATGTTTTTTCCCTTTGTCATTAAGAGTTATTGACCTGGGAAGCAAAAATGGCAAATGTACCATTTTTAAAATTAAATCTGCAACACAAAGTAGGGAGAGTGTGAAGGCATTTAAATGTTTTAGATCCGCTGTGTATAAAGTCAATTTTGTGTACGTGTGCATATACTGTGTGTGCAGTCAAGCTTTATGTATTAAGATATGTGAAGTTAATTCTGACATAGTACGAGTACCCGGAGTTGAATGATTTTTTTATTATTATTATTAGAGAGAGACTTTAGACGGTGAGATTTATGAGCACACGATGAGGAGTCACGTTAATTTGGTGGATTTAGCTGGAAGTGAACGTTCCTCTACGGCGCAGACAACAGGGGTGCGGCTCAAGGTACGGTATGAGTTTTTATGCATAATGGCAAAATGCATTCACTTCTGATGAATTGGTTTTAAATATACTGTACTCTAAAATGACTCTAAGGTGAAATCTTTGCTCTATTAATTTAACAGTTGAAATCAGTAGGGGGCACCACCCAGCCAAATACCACAGACCCAATAATGCCCAACACAAACACGGGTTCAAATAATTAATTTTTTAATCCATCAAGCACTTTTGTAATGAAGCACAGCCAAAAAGCATACAAATTAATGAAAGTCTTTCCTTCCTCCTCCAGTTCAGTTTTGCCCGCTGCCTTACCTCAACAAATTAGTTAGGGGGAAGTCTTTAATGCTTGACCTGGCATGACATGTGGGGTGCACTTCAGGGGTCGGCCTGCCCCAGTCAGCACAACCTTACAGCACCCAGGGCTGCACTTCCTGCCTCCAGTTCCCATGAACCATCGTCCATGCTGGGACGCGTCCTCTTCTACGCAGTGGTGTGCTGGGGAAGCAGCATAAAGGACACCTCACGCCTGGACAAACTGGTGATTAAGGCAGGCTCTATTGTAGGCATGGAGCTGGACAGTTTGACATCTGTGGCAGAGTGACTCCTCACTTTCTTAATGAGAAGCCAGTTCTTGCTGTTAATTAAACCCGTTGTTTAATTCCATGGCTTGTTGCTGCTCTCCTTCTGCCACAGCACGCATATCGAAAACTTTTGTTTTTCTGTTGTTTTAAAGAGCACCGTCAAAATGTTTTGGTGACCTGAGAGATCAACTTTACTGAGACCATCACCTCTGTTTAATTTCAGATATTGTGTGATGGGCACAGGGGAGAGCTGGTGATGTGGTGGCTTGTTTTGTGTCTCATTATTGTCTGGCTGCAAATTTAAAGAAAAAGAAACCACTATGGGGCCTGAGTCAAGTTAATTAAAAGAAGTAATCAGCAGCAAAAACTGGTCACTAATTAAGATGAGGGTAAGAATGAAAACCTGCAGCCACTGTGGCCCTCTAGGCCCGGAGTTTGACAACTCTGACCTAAAGCTTTCACTGGATTATGGGGGGAGTGGGAGGCATAATACAACATAGCTGGTCTCACTACCGTCCTGTAGACCTTCCCTTTCACTCTTGCTGATATCCGTCTGTCACAAATCACTCCTGACACACTTCTCCACCCTGCCTGCACTCTCTTCTTCATTTCTCTTTCATAATCCCCATCACTCTGTACTGTTGATCCCAAGTATTCAAACTCATCCACCTTCGCCAACTCTACTCCCTTCATCCTCACCATTCCACTGACCTCCCTCTCTTTTACACACATGTATTCTGTCCTGTTCCTACTGACCTTCATTTCTCTCCTCTCTAGCGCATATCTCCACCTCTCCAGGCTCTCCTAACCTGCTCCCTATCGCTACAGATCACAATATATTAATATACAGAGGAACCTCGGTTTACGAGCATAATTCGTTGCGGAAAAGTGCTCGCAGTCCAAAGCACTCGTGTATCAAAGTGAATTTCCCCATAAGAAATAATGGAAACTCCAATGATTCGTTCCACAACCCAAAACTATTCATATAAAAATGATTAATACAAAATCTAAAATAAAAATAAAACAAATTAACCTGCACTGTACCTTTGAAAAGAATCCTGGCTGGTGTGGGTGAGTTTCTAAACTCTTGTGGGATTCCACCCAACAGCACAACTCGCGGAAGAGCGTCCTAAGCAATCGCAGTCGCCCAGCGCTGTAGCAGTTCACCGTAAAAGCGAATCCGAAAAGATAGCGGACATGCTATAAGCGCCTGCCGTCGATGGGAGATACAAGGAACATTATAAATGCGCAGGGCACAGTACTACTTGGCCACGGCCCTGCCTGACTGCTGTGTCTGTGTATAGGAGAGTCGCAGATCCCGCTACAATAAATAACCGCGCTGTTGCTGTTTCAAGCTGAATAAAGCTGGTGTTGCTAAAGTACTGAGACTCAGCCTCGTGTTTTGGGGCGCATGACCAAGACTCGCACGTCACAGCACACACGCACAGTCACAATGCTGTAGTAAACCATATACGCTCACCTGGTTGACTATATGACTGAGGCACGCCGACTCCGATGGATAGGAGACAATTACCCACAATCCCGCAGTGAGAGAAGAACCATCAGCTCAGTTGTGATCACATGACTCTCAGCAGGCAAAGCGTATACATACTACTCGTATTGCAAGACCTCGCTCGTTTATCAAGTCAAAATCTATAATAATAAAAGGCAAAGCCCTCACTGACTGACTGACTGACTCACTCATCACTAATTCTCCAACTTCCCGTGTAGGTGGAAGGCTGAAATTTGGCAGGCTCATTCCTTACAGCTTACTTACAAAAGTTAGGCAGGTTTCATTTCGAAATTCAAAGCGTAATGGTCATAACTGGAACATATTTTTTGTCCATACACTGTAATGGAGGAGGCGGAGTCAGGTATCGCGTCATCACGCCTCCTACGTAATCACGTGAACTAAAAACAAGGAAGACATTTACAGCACGAGTCACACGCGGGAACGAAGGTAAATGACGTTAATTTTTGACTGTCTTTTAATACTGTGTAAGCATACATATTAACACATGTCCAATTAAACGTGTGCATTTACGGGGTGATTTCTCAGGCTTAAAAGCTCACCTTTTACTAAAAAGGTAAATGCAAAACTATTTTCAATCAGTTTATTGAAACGCTCCCGTTAAGGATTGCAATAACATATTCGCGAAATAAAACAACGAAGTAGGGGGAAATGGAGGAACAGCCGCAAACAGCGAAGAGCAAAAAATTAAACAATTGAGAACGGAGCGAGTTAAGCATACAAGCATGTTCATAAGGGAAACAAAGCACGGTGTAAAACGTAAGTTTAAGTTTATAGAAACGCTCCCGCTGCGGATTGCAATAACATATTCGCGAGATAAAAGTTTAATGAGAAGACACGAGGTATAAACGAACCACACGCCGTGGCGCAACGTTAGGGGCAACAGTTTCAACCATTCTATGATCTGCTTCTCGCAACTGAAAGACGGCACATGGCGGATGTTAGCCGACTTGCTGACCGCAACGTTAGGGGCTTCAACTATGGCGCTGACGCCACATCTCAGTGCCAACACTTTGCAGACTCTACTTAAAAGACACGCCCTCCTCACTGGACAGTTAAAAACACCAATCAAACTAACGATGACATCAAGTATTACCCAATCCAAAGTAGGAAAGGAGGCATCTTCATAAAATGCGTGTGGGATGATTTGCATGAGACGCTGCTTTAAAAAAAAAATGATAAAAAAAATACGGGATAAATCCCGTCCAGTATTGATTCAAAACGGGACGCGCAATTTCATTCTCAAACGCGGCACGATTCCGTATTTTAAAGGACGGGTGGCAACCCTACAGTGCCAGGTAACCACCCATACAATCACATTGTGATTCAGACTAGGAATGCAATGAATGTAATTACCCCGATCTACATACAAGGCGAAAGTCTTGCAACATTCAAAGATGATGGTTTGGGATAAGTACACCATACAACATAAAAGAGCTTATGAAGCCTTGAACCGAAAAAAGCAAGATCTCAGAGATCGTAAAAAAAAAAAAATAGGAGGTAATGTCGTTTTACTCGCTGTAGATTTTAGTCAAACATTACCAGTTATTCCACGAGGGAGACCAGCAGATGAACTCAACGCGTGTTTAAAATCCATGCTTCTCCCACGCTCGGTTATATGTCGCGTGTTCTCGGGTAGGTGCACCAAAAAATTTATACATTTAAGCATGTAATGGGCAAACAAAAAATGAGGTATACCTGAAGGCACTGCAGTAGTACTTCATGTAACTTTACTTCTTAAATGTTAATGTTTTACTGTTTAATAATTTATACGCTTCTTATATGATGTTCAAATTCTTTTATCAAAATACCACTGACAGCGCAATGCACGATAACATGGAGTGAATACACCATACGCATCCGCCCACGGCCGCCCTGGTGTGCGCAGATAGGAGTTGATTCTACAATAAAATAAAATAAAGATAAAAAGAGTAAAACAATCATCACCCATAAAGCGTGTGTGTGTGTGTGTATATATGTGTATATATATGTGTTGATATGTGGATGTGTATATGTGTATATATATATATGTAGATATGTATATATATATGTGTATATGTATATGTATATATATGTTTATATGTGTGTGTGTGTATTTTATATATACAGCAACACTCATAACAATGACAACACAATTACATTGACAATCATGTTACGTTATTTTTAAAATGTTTCCTTTTTTTTTTCATTACCTCTTTAACACACTACTTCTCCGCTGCGAAGCGCGGGTATTTTGCTAGTATATATATATATATATATAATATATCAAAATACCCGCGCTTCGCAGCGGAGAAGTAGTGTGTTATAATATATGTGTATGTGTATATGTATATATATATGACAGCAACACTTATAACAATGACAACACAATTACATTGACAATCATGTTACGTTATTTTTAAAATGTTTCCTTTTTTTTTTCATTACCTCTTTAACACTCTACTTCTCCGCTGCGAAGCGCGGGTATTTTGCTAGTATATATATATATATATATAATATATCAAAATACCCGCGCTTCGCAGCGGAGAAGTAGTGTGTTATAATATATGTGTATGTGTATATGTATATATATATGACAGCAACACTTATAACAATGACAACACAATTACATTGACAATCATGTTACGTTATTTTTAAAATGTTTCCTTTTCTTTTTCATAACCTCTTTAACACACTACTTCTCCGCTGCGAAGCGCGGGTATTTTGCTAGTTTATTAATAATTTTAGCTCATCTTCCAAAACACTCGTAAAAAAAAGTTAATTGCAAACTGAGGTTCCACTGTATTTTAATAAACTAATTTCCAAATACAGTTGTGCCAATAAGTTTACATACCTTGGCAGGGTTTGTAAAATGTTGGCCATTGCTTGGAAAATACGGACTCGTGCAGAAAGCTTTCCTTTACCTCACCTCGGCACACTCCTTAAATTTAATGTATCATCACATCATTGTGTGTGCCCTTTGATAAATCATACTGATAACTGAAATCGCCCAAATGGGCCTGATCTAAAGTTCAGATACCCTTGAATGTTGGGCTGATACGAGACACACAAGGTGACACACACCTCTAACCTCTAGGACTGTAATCAGTGTCGGTGTATGAACAGTCCATTTAAATTCATGCAGAGCTGCACTGACTTTGCTGGATACCAAGCCATGGGGAAATCAAAAGAACTGAAAAAGGACCTGCGAGAAAAGGTTTTTAATTTGTATAAATCAGTAAAAAGGATATAAAAAGAGATCTGAAATTCTGTCAGTGGAGTTCAGATTCTGATAAAATGGAAAGTTTGGGGTTCTGTTGATATCAAGTTGGATCCTACGTATTTAAACTCCTCCACCATCGCTAACTCTACTTAATCTCGTTCACAAACCTGCGTAATCCAGTTCAGGGCTACGGGTGGGTGGAGCCTCTTTTGACAGGAAACCATGCTGGCACAGCCTTTTAGCACTTCCTGGTCTCTCTCTCTTATTTTATTAAGTTTTAACCTGGAATTTAAAATCTCTCCCTCTTGTTAGGAAGGAGCCAGTATCAACAAATCTCTAATGACTCTGGGGAAAGTGATTTGTGCTCTTTCAGAGGCCTCCCATTCGAAGAAAAAGCCTTTCATTCCTTATCGGGATTCTGTGCTCACCTGGTAAGATGTATGAAACTTCTTCTTCAGTGCCCTTGAGTAGCAGCGTAGGACTCTCCAGATGGCTCTAGTGAGACACGTGTTTAAAAAAATAAAACCAGGACAGATCCCTTCTGTTTATTTTCTCGTAGGCTTTTAAAAGAAAGTCTTGGAGGAAACTCGAAAACGGCAATGATAGCTACAGTGAGCCCAGCTGCGGTCAGCCTGGAAGAAACCCTGAGTACCCTGCGTTATGCCAAACAGGCACGGAAGATCGTTAATGTGGCAAAAATCAATGAAGACCCCAGTTCTAGAATTATCCGAGGTAAGGAGCAGTAGCGCTTAATAGAAGCGTTCTTTGTATGGTGTCTGCGCCAGCAATTGTTGGAAGGTCGAATCCCATAAATGCCAGAAGTGATTCCACTTGGTTGGGCCCTCAAGCAAGGCCTTTAATCTGCCATTGCTCTGTCCTGGGTATGATGTTAGTCTGCATCCAGCCCTGCAAGGAGGTCCTGCCAACTTGAAGTTGATGGCAGGATTGGCACTCCAGCCACTGTACCAAAACCGTCTTCAAGAGCAACTCAATTAACTTCTTTTGAATTAATTTTAATTAGCAGCAAAAACAGGTCACTAATTAAAAGGGTTAAAATGAAAACCTGCAGGCACTGCAGTCCTCCAGGACATGGAGATGGAGACCACTGATACAGGAAAAGCATGGGTTGGTGCTGTTGAGGCCAGCAGAGATGACCTTGTGGTCTGTTTGTGGATTCCAATGCCACCAGTGCAATGACAGGGACACTGAGCTGTAAAAATGGTGCCACCCTTCGGATGAGACGTAAAACTGACGTCTTGAGACTCTATGGTCATTAAAGATCCTGGGGCATCCTTCATAAGGAGTGGGGTGTGTCCCGATGTCCAGGCTAAATTGCCCACCATGGACCACTCATTCTGACCCCCTAATCATCCCCGGTCTCTAATTGACTATCTCTCTCATCACTTCACCACCTGACAGCTCATGTGTGGTGAGCATCTTGGTGCAAAAATGGCTGCCTTTGTGTCATCCAGGTGGATGTTACACCATTACTGGTGGCTGAAGTGGCTCCCTACTCACTGAAGCTCTTTGAATAGTAAGAAAATTGCTATGTAAATGTTAAGAATGATGATTTCTGTATTGGTTGCAACCGAAAAAGAAAATTTCATGTTTTCTTGTGTAAACATAACTAAATAAAAACCCTGACCTTCACTGCAACGCAAGAAAAATGAAACCTCGCCGTAACATTTGTTCTGTTTATAATGGTGTCTCTGTTTTCCAGACCTAAAAGCAGAAATAGAGAAGCTAAGAGCTATGCAGCAGAATTTCCAAGGAATTGACGCCTTAAAGTGTGAAGCGGACCTTCAGGAGATCTTCATCCTCAAACAAAAACTTCTGGAGCAGGAGCAAGAGATGAACCGGGTTGAGGCGTAAGTTTAATGTTTTTAGTTGGTGCTTTTTGTTCGACACGCTCAAGTGAAATATTACAGGGTTTCTGTTTCTGGTTGCATATGAATGACTACATTTATTATGTGGTCATGCAGGTAATCAATTGATTCATTTATTACATGGTCATGATGATGATCAACCGATTCTGGACTTTTGTTGTTTTGCTATTAATTGTACAAGGCAGTTCAGACAAATGCCTTCAAAGTTAGCAATTAGAGTTCAAGGGGGCAAACTACTTGCTGAATTCCACTCTACTTATTACTTCTGTGTAAATGGAAGTTTTTTGATGGAGTCAAATGTGTTAAGTTCAGCTTCTGATTCCATGATGATCAAAATGTCAGTTGATTTCAGCAGTGTGTCTATGTACTGTTTTTAATCAAGATACCATTATATTAATTTAAATATACAGGGTGATTCAAAAAGATTCATCCGATTTTTCAAAATGATTTATTTCACTTGTAAATCATTACAGAACAGTAGTAAATTTTTAATGGTTTAGGTGAGCGTAAAGTTTATATATGCTGAATATGACATGACCTCCGGCAGCTCTACGGACAACATCAACGTGACCGTAAAATTCATCCCATACTTGGTTGAGCATGTCGGGTGTCACTGTACTCACGGCTCTTCCAATGCGATTTTGGAGATCATCCAGTGCGGTTTTAGGAGTGGTGACACATAAACAGAATCTTTAACGTACCCCCACAAAAAAAAGTCACACGGCGAAAGATCTGGTGATCTTGGGGGCCAGAAGTAGAATGTCAAATCGTGGCTCCTTCACAGCCAATCCAGCGATGAAGTGGAGAACACAAAATGCTTTCTGCTCAGGGGTTGCCATCTCCTCGCAGACTGAAGGGAGCCATCTACCGGTGACAGTCAGAAACCCTAACCCCCTCTTTCAAGTGGTATGTGATTGGCTCCTAGGCACCTCATGGTTGTAAAAATCGGATGAATCTTTTTGAATAACCCTATATAGCCAAGATGTTCCTAATGTTTGTAAATGCCAATACTGTTTGAAGTGCCGGATTATTAATTTATTACTCACATATGGCTGTAAGCCCCATTTTCAGCAGCTATTCCTTCAGGGTCCTAATGGTCAAATGTTTGAGCTTCTCCTTAATGAGTCCTGTCTACATGCTAATTAGTTATTAGATAGGTTTCAGTGGTGCTAATGCAATTAGAAAGGCCTGTCTTTCTGTCAAACTTGGGTTATAAGGTACTGGTATTCCTAAAGTTCAGTTTTGTGGTCAAAAATGGCCAAAATGAAACCGCTTTCTCAAGTTTATTTTTGTTATTCCATCCAACAGATGGCCTAATCTAATCTAATTTAGTGAAGAAGACAATGGAGGGACCTGTAAGGCGTTTGATTCTTGCACAACACACTCCAATGTCGTACTCCTCCATACTGGCCTTCCCAGCCTTTTTCTACCCTGGTTCGACACCATTCACCCTCTTCTCCCAAGACCGTAACAGATGCCTTTGTATGAAATCTTCAGTTTCTTCGCAGTCTGTCACACAAAATAACCTTCATTCTGTAAAAAGTAATAATAATCCATACAGCGGATGTGTTTTTTGAGAAAGCTGTTTAATTTTGGCCGTTTTTGACCCCAGAACTGAACTTTAGGAATGGCAGTACCTTGCAGCTGAAGTGAACAGAATAGCAGATTTCAGTGGTGCTAATGCAGTTAGAAAGGTTTCTCTAATAACCAATTGGAAGGTAAACAGGACTCCTTACAAAAGAGGTTCTGGGATTTTACCATTAGAACAGTGGAGGAATGACTGATGAAAATGGGATCTTTGTAATCCTATGTGAATGATAAATGACAAATCCGTCATTTCAAGCAGTGATGGCCATTAGTAACACTAGGAATGCCTAGGCTATATTTTCAAATCAATTCATTATCTTAATCAAAAAAGGGATTCAAATTTCTATCAAAAACCTGAAAAACTCTGGGTGACTCAACTTTTGAATGGTGGTGTGTATCTGGAGAATTAAACTTGTGATCTTTGTGTAGTGTAGAGCTCCTGGATGACTGCATTTCAGCAAAGATTTTAGCACAAGCTGTTTTGAGAGATCCATCCTGAAGACTTTTGTACAACGATAACCACTGAATGCATTAACCTGCATCTCCTGTTTAAAGTGTTGCATTGTGTTTTTCTTCTAACCAGCTCCTGGACTGTTGATTTTTGGTCCAGTACTTATTTCTGTATTCTTATATTAATAAAATATAAAAATTGACCAAGGTGCAATGATAACTCACAAATAAGCTGTTTATTGCAAATGGGATTTTTGTAGTCTGCTCCATTTAATCATGGCACCAGGCCTATGATTTGCACAATTTTTGCACCAGTTGTTGAGAAAACTGTTCTTTACATACTAGCCATGGTAATACCTGTCAAAGCCTGGTAATAGCAAATATTTTGAAGTTTATCTTCTCTATTTGCTATCCCTACGTGTATCTTTAGTTCCACTCCTCGAGATCCTCCTGTATCTGAATTTCCTCTTTTGATTTGTATTCCTGTAAAGCCTTCCCAGACTCTGTCATCTCAAGGCACACTACTTTTATACTTCCCATCTTTGAAGGAGACTTAGTATTCATTCTGCTCCTTTCCTTGGTATTGTGTGTCTGAATGTCTCTTCACCGGTACTCCTGTATTCCCTTAAAGCCTGCTTCTCAGACCCTTGCTCATCTCCTGTCTTTGATGGTGACTCTGTGTTCATTTTGCGCCTTTACTCCTCCTCCATGTGTTTGAACCTCTCTTGACCAGCGCTCCCTTTGTCGATTTTTGCTTTCCCATGAAGCCTACTTCTCAGATTGTCATTTCGGGGTGTTTTGCTTGCCTCTTGTCTACTTCCCATCTTTGAAGGTTTCTGCGTGTTCATTCTGCTCCTTTCCTTGGTATCCTTGTGTATCTGAACCCCTCTTCACAGGTACTCCTCTGTTCCCATAAAACCTGCTTCTCTGATTTTGTCATTTTGAGTCCTTTTGCTCATCTCCTGTCAATTTTTATGCTTCCCCGTCTTTGAAGGCAACTCTCTCAATGTTTGTCTGATGCCTTTACTCCTCCTCATAAGTCTGAACCTCCCTCGACCAGGGCTTCCTCTCTCGATTGCATTCCCATACAGCTACTTCTTCGATTCTCATTTCGAGGTGTGTTGCTCGCCTCCTGTCTGCTTTTATACTTCCTATCGTTGAAAGTGACTCTCACTGTTTGTCTGATGCCTTTACTCCTCCTTGTGTGTCTGAACTTCTCTTGACCGGCGCTGCATCTGTCATTTGTGTTCTCATAAAGCCTGCTTCTCTGACTTTGTCATTTCAAGGTGTGTTACTCGCCTCCTGTCTGCGTTTCTACTTCCAGTCCTTAAAGGTGACTCTCAGCATGCCTCCAATGCATTTTAGTTTTCCTTGTGTCTCTTGCAATTTTTCAATAGTGGCACCAAAGCCATACCAACCAATATGATTGCTCAGAAAAACTGAACACACACAGAGACCTTAGTGTTTTATTATCTAGTTGGAGTTTGTACATTCCTCCACACTCCAAGAAATTTTGTAAATGAAGATAGCCGTCCATTGGTTGGCCCTACCAGATATCAGAGCATGGGAATTGCTTCAAAAGATCTGATATGACTTTTATATTCATGTTTTGTATTTATCTTTTAGAGAATGGAAAGAGAAACTTGCATTGGCTGAACTGAGGAAGATGGAGGAAGCGAAAGAGCTACAGGTTTGAACACTTCCCATTCCCACAATCCTAATTTCTATATATTTTTGTTTTTTTTTTCTGTAGACTACAATATCGGCTGCCTTCATGGTTCAGACCCTGCAGTTCTGTCTTTTCTAAAATCCTAAAACATGCTATCCTGAAAATGGTCAACATTCATGCCTCATATCAGTCTACTACATCAGGGTGCAATTTCTTTACAGTTTCCACTACTGTGCAGCTCAGGATAGGTCTGATATTTGGATTTTATCTTCATCCATCATTCTGAAGAGATTTTTGATTTTCTTGTTGTCTACATCAGTGTTTCCCAAACTCGGTCCTGGGGAACCCCTGTGGCTGCAGGTTTTTGTTCCAACCAGCTTCTGTTTTTAATTGAACTCCTGGGCTAATTAAGTGAACTGATATTTCCCAAGTTCTGTGTTTAGGGAACAATATAGAAATTAGAAAACTAAGTTTGCTTAAAAAAATAATAATAATAATAAAAATATTAAAATGTACCAAGCAGTTATATAGGAATAATGTTTTTTTTTTTCTTTTTAACAGTATTTTCATCTTGATTTTCATTCTTCTTTTCTAGGTGTTCCAATTGTTTGTTTAATCCATTGTTTATTAATTAGTGGGTCTGACTCTAAAGTACTGGCAGCCTTTGATTATTCAGTGTTGTTTGCTTGAGTGTCTGATCTGCTTGTTTTTAATTGTCATTAATAAGGTACAGAGAAAGGGCAAAATTATAATGAAATCAAAAAAAGAGTTAAGCATTTAAATCTATAGCAAAAGCAAAAATATTTCTAAATCTCTCTCTCTCTCTCTCACATATATATATATATATATATATATATATATAAAATATATAGAGAGAGATATATAGAGATATATATATATAGAGATATAGATAGATAGATATCTATCTATATCTCTATCTCATAAAAATTCTTTGTGCGTTTGAAATGGAAATTACGTATGACCATAGAACTTATAATACAGGAACTAATCACTTCGTTTGTGGACGCCATTTTTATATCGACTTTACGAATTATTATTTGTGTGAGAGTTCTTTTACTGATATTGAAAAGAAGTAAACACAAACACGCCAATCTATCCCGTAGAAGTGCGCCCCCCGTCACCCGCTCCCAGCCCTCTCTCTGGATTACAGCGCTGAGCCGTCCGTGCGTTCTGAGTTTTATTTATTCGTCCACGTGACTGTCGCGGAAACTGCCACATTGTAACTGTTTTTAGTTGCCAGTACTTGACAGTAGAAGAGATGAGGAAAACAGCTTTGCGTCTTTCTACTTTAACTGCGCCGAGCTGTAAACAATGTGAAGATGAGACCGCTTTCAGCGGTGAGGGGTCGTGAGAACAAAGTGGACACTGGGAGGTGCGGAATGTCGGGCTGCTCCGCCAGGTCGAGAGCTTCACAGTTTCAGGCAGCGTCCTCTCTTCTCGCACTGTTTGTGACACTTCAAGTGCCCCGTCGGCTCTCGGGAGAGTGAAAATCTTTGTGAATGAGTGTAATTGGCGCCATCGAAGCAGGACTCTGTTTGTAAATTGCCCTGCACGACTACTTACTGTCCCTTTAAAGTGAGTTTGGGTCACTAAAATCCCGCAATATTCAAGGTTGCTTTTGTGATCAATTATTTTAAGAAGATGGAGAGTTTACATCTAAGAAGATATACAGACCTCTTCATGTAAAGTGTTGGACTTGGGAATTGTTTGGACCTTCTGCCCGTTAAGCATCGAAGAGCAGCGTTCACATTTATCAGAATTATTTTTCTCTTAAATCACAGGCACATAGTGCAAGGTTGTCAGGCAGAAATTTGGACGATCACATAGAAAATGTAATTTCTATACCACAGCAGTCGTGTAGCGCCTTTCACAAGAGATCTACTACCGAGAGATGATCCAAATACATTTTAGCTGCTGTTAGTACTACTTACCTGTTGTGTTATAGCGCCTTTAAAATGTAGTTTACCCCAAACCACTCCAGTAGTGCTCAATGTATCTTTACTTCTTAAATGTTAATGTTTTACTGTTTAATAACTTGTAGACTACATTTATTTTTTCCCTTGCACTCCGTGAGCGAAGCCACTGGGTAATCAGCTAATGTCTTATAAATGTAAAAATCGTGCTGCTGTGCTTTTCTGAATGTTGAATAAAAGAAAAAAAAACCAGCTAATTAAATGAGATCAGTGCTATCTGGTGTTGTCACTGATTAGGAATCTGGTTGGAACAAAAACCTGCAGCCACAGGGGGGCCACAGGTCCGCGTTTGTGAAACACTGGCCTAGATTAATGATGCTACATACAGTCGAACTGATTAGTGTTATTTCTGTAGCAGAGTTGAATGTTCGAAGGCCAGGCTTATACTTCACGTGACGCATGTGACTGTGGATGCTACTGCTACCCAAGCAGTATACTGTTTATGCTTGTACGTAAATCTGGAAGATTCCACCAGATGGCAGTGCGAGATATCATCACAGGTTCAGCTTGGCTCTGTTGCGAATTGCCCAAAACACCCATTAAATTCCGAGGACACCTTGCCACAGTATCTCTGAAAAGGATGTTTAATGATTACAGATTGATTTCATCAATCTGGGGATACACCCATTCCAGCAAGCATCGGGCGTGAGAAAGAAACAGAATTCCTGGATGGGGCATCAGCTCATCACAAGGAGAATAGAAGCACACACGTACACACTGGCGTCATTGTAGCTTCACCAAATCCCCAAACCTTCATGTCTTTGGAAGAAAACTGGAGCCCACTGTGGAAACCCACCAGGAAAACATGTAAACTGCAGGCAGGGAACACCAGGGACGCGACTCCCTGCGAGACAGCAGTGCTACCGCTCTGCCACCCTGCCGCACCCACATATGTAATTATTAACGGTATTCATTATTTAAATGAAGCTGACGATTTATTTGTAAAATGTAACATCCATCCATCCATCCAGTTTTCAACCCGCTGAATCCGAACACAGGGTCACGGGGGTCTGCTGGAGCCAATCCCAGCCAACACAGGGCACAAGGCAGGAACCAGTCCCGGGCAGGGTGCCAACCCACCGCAGGACACACACAAACGCACACACTAGGGCCAATTTAGAATCGCCAATCCAACTAACCTGCATGTCTTTGGACTGTGGGAGGAAACCGGAGCTCCCGGAGGAAACCCACGCAGACATGGGGAGAACATGCAAACTCCACACAGGGAGGACCCAGGAAGCGATCCCAGGTCCCTAGGTCTCCCAACTGCGAGGCCGCAGCGCTACCCACTGCGCCACCGTGCCGCCTAAAAATGTAACATAATACTTTAATGTAGTTCATCAGGAAAGTGATATCAAGTATAAATCGAAGGATTCTAAATGAGCAGAGAGCTGGGATATCATAAATGTGTGATGTGTTCTGTGTGGCGATCACTGCCTGCCGCTGCTGTCAGTTCAGGAGGAAGCTCCAGAACCTTGTAGTAATTAACTGGGTCAGTTTTAAGATGACGTTTATGATGATCTACATTAATGATAAACTATGAGGTTAAAGTGGAAATTTCCACTTTAATCTCAAAATAGACCTTTTCACCGTGTCCTTAATTTTTTTTTCCTCTGTGGCTCAAATACATCACCATACATTCTGATGCTAGACGGCACAGAAGATTTTGGCTTTTAAGACTTTGAAGTGAGACTTCTAAAATGTATCGTGTCGTCATGATGGGGAATATGCGACGCCTGAATATAAAAGCACCACGAATGCATTTGTATGTCTGCATTTTGCTTCACCACATCGAACCATTCATCAAACATCGAAGCAGGCATCATCGATCCTGTAGGATCCGCATAGCGGCTTTCTGTCACATGTAGATAGTCAACGGAGGACTCTGACGTCATCTTCTGACTTTATCACACTGCGCCCCCTGACTTTTTGCTGGTACTGCAACCTGCGCACGCATCGCTCTAATTTCTGAGGACCTGCTCAGAGAACGCGTCAAACTCTAGGAACGCGTGGCAGCCGTGATGCGTACTCCTACGCGTCCTGAATGTGAAGTTTAAACTAACCCTAAGACTGCAAGGGAAGCTCTGTCTCCTCTAAAATGTCACAAAAAAATCTGCCAAATATGTATTATTGTATTTGCATCGCTATTACAAAGAGCATGCTAGAACGGTTCAACTTCATTATTAGTTCATTCAGAATCGGCAATAACTTCTTGCTGGTCATCAAACGTTTTATTTTTTTATTTTTCCCCTCATACATTCCCATGACCGCACAATCCATTAAAACCCGTTGAAGTGTGCAGCTTCACTGGACTATGTGCTTTGTTTTCAGTGCAGAAATGCTAGATGTTTGTTGGACAAATGCTTCAAAATGTTATTTCTGGGGAAGCTTAGCATCAATCGGAGTAAATGATGCAGTGGGCTGGCCAAGATGCTGCATGACTATTGGAGGAGCTGTCAAAGGGGCTGGACCTCATTTTGATTGACAGAATTTTGGTATTGGAGTATTTCAGGTTCAGTCCCATGTATATTTCTGGTAAGTGAAGCTGCTGGTCGTGGTCTGTTATTTGCTAGCGATATAGCCCACTATTTTTATCTATATTACTAAACCACAGTTAATTTATGCACGGCGGACGCACTGAGGCGCATGCGCACTGCAGCCTTTGCGCCCACCCCAGAGTCCAGAGTCAAACGCGGCGGCTTCCCAACTCGCGGCGGCTTCCCAGAGTCAGTAGGTGGCGCCCAAACAACACAACCTCTGAGCGCCCCAGAGTCCAGAGTCAAACGCAGCGTACTACACTTGCTCTAATCCACTGTGCCAGTAATATAGATAACATGACGGTCACAGACTCTAACCCAGCGGCTTCCCAGACTCGGTGGCTGGCACACTAACACCACAACCTGTAAACTAAAGTCTCCCACAACGCGCTTCACACACACCAGAAGCAAAGACATCACGGTTCCACAATGAAAGAGCTCAACTAACGGAAATACAAAACGAGAGTTGGTGTCAGCAAAGGCAACAGAATCACGTCTCCACAAAAACGAAACCGCTTTAGTACAGATATGCTTATTGAATTAAATGACATTTCCCCAGACACACCCACCTTCCATGATATGTCATCCATCCAAATATCGGCCGTAACAGAAACTAATTGCCATTCTTGGATTTCCAATGCGCTAGCGAATCGCGGGCTTACTTGTTTGTACATATCCTACTGTAAATAAACAACAACATTTATTTATATAGCACATTTTCATACAAAAAGTAGCTCAAAGTGCTTTACATAATGAAGAGAAGAAAAATAAAAGACAAAATAAGAAATTAAAATAAGACAACATTAGTTAACATAGAAAGGAGTAAGGTCCGATGGCCAGGGTGGACAGAAAAAACAAAAAAAAACTCCAGAAGGCTGGAGAAAAAAATAAAATCTGTAGGGGTTCCAGGCCACGAGACCGCCCAGTCCCCTCTGGGCATTCTACCTAACATAAATGAAATAGTCCTCTTTGTAGTTCGGGTTTTTCACGGAGTCACTTGATGCTGATGGTCATACAGACTTCTGGATTTTAATCCATCCATCATTGTTGGGACATCATGGTGCACGCCACCACCAACAGGACACCGGAAAAGGAAACAGAAGGGAGAGTAGGGGTTAGTACAGATTTTGAATGAATAGTTATTATAATGAATTAGATATACAGAGTATCAGGATTAAATTACAGTGAAGTTATGAGAAGGCCATGTTAAAGTAATGTGTTTTCAGCAGTTTTTTAAAGTGCTCCACTGTATTAGCCTGGCGAATTCCTACTGGCAGGCTATTCCAGATTTTAGGTGCATAACAGCAGAAGGCCGCCTCACCACTTCTTTTAAGTTTTGCTCTTGGAATTCTAAGGAGACACTCAGTTGAGGATCTGAGGTTACGATTTGGAATATAAGACGTCAGACATTCCAATATATAAGATGGAGCAAGATTATTTAAGGCTTTATAAACCATAAGCAGAATTTTAAAGTCAATTCTGAGTGACACAGGTAACCAGTGTAGTGACATCAAAACTGGAGAAATGTGTTCGGATTTTCTATTCCTGGTTAGGATTCTAGCAGCTGCATTCTGCACTAATTGCAAACGATTGATGTCTTTTTTGGGTAGTCCTGAGAGGAGTGCGTTACAGTAATCTAGCCGACTGAAAACAAACGCGTGAACTAATTTCTCTGCATCTTTCGATGATCTAAGAGGTCTAACTTTTGCTATGTTTCTTAGGTGAAAAAATGCTGTCCTAGTGATCTGATTAATATGCGATTTAAAATTCAGATTACAATCAACGGTTACCCCTAAGCTTTTTACCTCCGTTTTGACTTTTAATCCTAATGCTTCCAGTTTATTTCTAATAGCCTCATTGTATCCATTATTGCCAATCACTAAGATTTCGGTTTTCTCTTTATTTAATTTGAGAAAGTTACTATTCATCCATTCTGAGATACAGGTTAGACATTGTGTTAGCGAACCAAGAGATTCGGGGTCATCAGGCGCTATTGATAAATACAGCTGTGTGTCATCAGCATAGCTGTGGTATCTCACGTTATGTCCCGAGATAATCTGACCTAATGGAAGCATGTAGATTGAGAAGAGCAGTGGACCCAGGATAGAGCCTTGTGGAACACCATATAGGATATCATGTGTCTTTGAGTTATAATTACCACAACTAACAAAGAATTTTCTCCCTGCCAGGTAGGATTCAAACCAATTTAAGACACTGCCAGAGAGGCCCACCCATTGACTAAGGCGATTCTTAAGAATATTATGATCAATGGTGTCAAATGCGGCACTCAGATCTAAAAACATTAGTAAAGTAAGTTTATTTCAAACCAGGTTGCTGGGGTGTAAACTAGCCAGCCAGGGGTAAGCTGTGTGATTTCTTGGTGTTCAGTAACATCCTTAGTGTTGGTCTTGAGCGTCACTCGGGCAGCTGTATAGACGTGCACCTCATGTAAGCGTTGGACCCAAGGATTACTCGGGATGTAAATGTGACAACAGTGTTGGCACCGAGCATTGCTCAGAAAAATGATACATAGGTGTGACTAGCATAAGTGACAGGCCCGAGTGTTACCTGGGCAATGGTGCCGACACACCTTCTACTAGCCTCATAATGGCATCTTGTAAGTAATGTTTTTCAGCAGCGCAGGTGTTTCCCGCTCTTTTGGAACATTAGAACACTCAAGACTAGGGACTTTCAAAACTTGACTCTTAAGTCGTACTGTCTACCACACTACTTGGTCGCTTATTCCTCGTGTCTTTGTGTAAAGAAAAACTTCCTAATGTTTCGTACAAAATTTCCCCTTAAGTTTCCAACTGTGTCCCCGTGTTCTTGATGAACTCATTTTAAAATAAGTCTCGATCCACTGTACTGATTTTAAACACTTCAGTCAGGTGGTCTCTTAATCTTCTTTTGCTTAAAGGCTCAACTCTTTTAATCTTTCCTCATAACTCATCCCCTGTAGCCCTGGAATTGGCTCAGTTGCTCTTCTCTGGACCTTCTCTAGTGCTGCTTTGTCCTTTTTGTAGCTTGGAGATTAAAACTGCACACAGGACTCCAGATGAGGCCTCACCAGTGCATTATGAAGGTTGAGCAGAACCTCCTGGGACTTGTACTCCATACATCAAGGCGCTATATAACCTGACATTCTTGGTATCTTGATAGTGATGGCGAAGTGAATCTGTCTTCAGGCAGTGAAATTGATACGCACAGTGAAATCGAAAAAGTGATTCTGATGAATCTGAAAGTGACGCTCGTGTCGATCACACATGTGCAGTGTGTCCACAAGAAAATCCACAAGGAATCGTGCTATGATTGTCCTGACAGTGATGTTAGATTGTGTATTTGTGTTTCAAGACGTACCACACAAATGACACATTTTGACAATTACATATGGTATTAGCATTATTACTATCATTCATTGTTGTTGTTGTTATTTGGATCACTGTTCTACTCTTCTGACTTTGTACTTTTAGCATTTGGTACGTTTTATAGCAGAAAGATGAGATTTAATATGTAATTTTTCAAGCCAAAAACATTCAACACTTTTTACATGTTTTTCGAGAACAAAGTAACGCCAAGGAAGTTACACATGGAGTTCGATAGTTCATTGCCTCACCTATTGTCTTTAGTAGAACCAATTGGAGCCTCATCAGCAGGTGTAGAGTGGAGCTTCTCCTGCTTGAAACAAATCCCGTCGTACAGCCCAAACACAATGGGCCAAAACTGTTGAAGCAACCTTCCTCTGCTGGCCATTGAGAGCAAACTGGTCAAGTCTCCTAACACCCAGGTGGTATGACTGGGTCACAGACCATTTCATACAGAAAGAAAGGAGAACCAAATTTACATATAAATAACATGTAGCAATAATTGACTAATATGTTATGATGTAGGCCTAAAATGTGCTTGTCCTGTTTGAACGAACACCAGTTGTGATTGTTCTATAACTGTAACAATGAACATGATTTATGCTGCTTTTTATCTCTCAGAATCTCTTTGAGATTTTTGTTTTGTTCATTTCAGTGTAATTTGTCAGTTTTATTGTATTCCTGTTCATTTCTTTGTTTTACGTGATGCAGGTGGATGTATTTAGTAACTTTGATTGTTGCCTCAATTGCTTCACAGGATGTGACGTTATAAATATGACAGCAATCGCATTGCATCTTCTCACTTTGGTCACTAAAATGTCGTCTTGTTAGCTTCTTTAACATGTAGGCTCTACTGTCAGGTTTCATTTTTGGTTTTTGATCTTTTTTGCTTTCGACTTCTGATTATCGTTTTGAGCGACTGATCATTTATCTTTTTGATTCTGACCTGGTTTTCCCCTTCTTACTCCAATTCTTGCTTCTGAAGGAAATTTATGGTTTACATTAACCATGTTCTACATCAGCGTTTCTCAACCTTTAAGTATTTGCGACCCAAGTTTTCATAAGTTTTAATCGCAACCCCCTAACGTCTTTTTGAAAGGAGCCCATTAATACCAATTTGTTCTTTTTTTAGTTAATGATATATCATAGATGCATATTTTATTATACCTACTTAACTTTTATCGACATTTATCCAACTCTGTATTTATTTTTCTAGTATCAGAATGTAGTTTAAGTTAATTTGTTTTGGTTTCAATAGATGTATTTTTCATATTTTTGATTTTCTTTTTTTCACATCTTCATGCCCCCTTTTTGTTACTTCGTGCCCCCCGCCCCACAGATTGAGAACCACTGTTCTAAATTAAGATGAAATGTAGACTTTTCAGTACATCACTCATAACCTGGAATTCAGCACGATTAGCAGAATTATTTGTCCAGAACCAGGGCTGTGTGGTATACTGGTATTGGAAAGGTTTTGAAAACCCCCAATTTTAAAATGGTGCAGTACCAGCATTTTGGGATTTTGTTCAGGACTAGAAGTAAATGGCAGCTTCCCTCTCGATCACCCCATTACCCCCCACACCTTCACGGTTCCTTTGATGCTGGTGATTGCAGTTGTGGTAAAGTATCCGTTTCGAAGACTACACAAAACCAATCTCCAACGCGATCAGGACTTCAAGGGCAAAAATTGCCTTGACTCCATTGGTATTACATGGGAGACCCTTGCCTTATTGCTTCAATGCAATCAGGATTTCATGGCTATTAAGAGATGTAGAGCGATGGTGCAGAGCACCAGGGTGATGAGCAATTGTGCAGGCACACCTTGGAGGCTGGAGTTAGACTGGGGATTTTGGAGTTGTCTGACTGTTGTTTCCATTTTTGTACCACCATTGGTATCAATGTCAGCTTCTGGATCTCAGTCAAAAACTTTATCACCTGTCAAAGTCTGATCACCAAGCCCCAGCCCAGGGTGGGAAGAATACCTTTATGGATATATGCGTGGAGTCACTCAGTACATGAAAAGTACGATTTGACTTACAGATGTTGGTTGCACTTCAGTTACAGAAGTACGTGATTAGTTTCATTTCTCATGCCCTTGCTATTTACAGTATAAATGAAACCCTTGGAGTCCGGATACTGCTGCACTAGATTGTGCTTGTTGTCTTATCAATACTTAACCTCGTGTTAAAGTAGCAGCGGGACTTGGTCACTGATTAAAAGGCTTTAATTAAAATGCCTACTTAAGAGTACAAAAGACAATAGCTAACAGTTAAAAAGGACGGAAGTCGTTCAATATAATCGATTAGTGAAAATATTTATCAGTAATACACACCAATCCAACACTACCCGGAGTAGACCAATCTAACAAAAGAACCATCCATAACTAACCGTTGTATATTGATCATTAGTTGATTTTGATACGCTTTATTACTCCCCGAGGGGAAATTCTCTTCCCATGACCTTTTGGAGTTGAGTGCGCAGGATCTGCCATCATACAGCACCCCTGGAGCAATTTTCAGGTTAAAAGCCTTGCTCAAGGGCCCAACAGAGTAGGCTCCCTACTCTGAATTGGACCAGCACAGATCCTTAGTCTCAGAGCCACCACTCCACCATAACATGAGTGCCGCAGAATGTCAGGGACCCACAAAGCTGGAGTGACCCTCTAACCACTTCATATCTATTAACAGTATGGGTATGGTCCACTATAGTGATCTGGTGTAGTATGGAGTGCTTTACGTCAAGATGAAATGTCGCACCATAGTTTACACATCCTGCTTATGGTTAAAATATTTTCATAGACTAGTGTTCTTGAATTTTTTTTTTTTTTGTTTTTCTTCTTCTGCAGAAAGCTGGAATTTCTTTGAAAGTGGACAATCGTCTGCCTAACCTGGTGAATCTGAATGAGGATCCCCAGCTCTCCGAAATGTTACTCTACATAATTAAAGAAGGTGAAACTAAGGTTGGAAGACTAATGGCCGGCTCAGACTTTGACATCCAGCTGACGGGGGCTCTCATTGCAGAACATCACTGGTAAATCCGATTCCTATTGGCAGATTGTGAACATTATGACCCGAGATGGTCAAAGCTTGAATAATATTGACTTTAGAACTTAATGGTGGTATTGGGTATAGCAGCACCATTTGTGCCTTGGCTTTTTTGAAGATTTGTAATCTGCATGCTTTATTTAAAATTCTTAAATTATGTACAGGGTGGCACGGTGGCTCAGTGGGTAGCGCTGCTGCCTCGCAGTTGGGAGACCTGGGGACCTGGGCTCGTTTCCCAGGTCCTCCCTGCGTGGAGTTTGCATGTTCTCCCCGTGTCTGCATGGGTTTCCTCCGGGCGCTCCGGTTTCCTTCCACACTCCAAAGACCTGCAGGTTAGGTGGATTGGCGATTCTAAATTGGCCCTAGTGTGTGCTTGGTGTGTTTGTGTGTGTCCTGCGGTGGGTTGGCACCCTGCCTGGGATTGGTTCCTGCCTTGTGCCCTGTGTTGGCTGGGATTGGCTCCAGCAGGCCCCCGTGACCCTGTGTTCGGATTCAGCGGGTTGGAAAATGGATGGATACTGATGAAACTGATGAAACCGATTCCTCCATTAAAACTAGTGCACAATCCGAAACCCTTTAACCTGGGGTCACACGGTTGAATTGAAGACCCTCCTCTCTCCCTGATTCTTCACATTGGCCAGGAGTCCTGTCTTCATTTTCCGGAAAAAAATCATTAATAATATTTTAGCAAAAAAAGTAGATATTTTGCACTTTGAGTATAGGAATGGATAATGGATATGTCTGCGGTGGATTGGCACCCTGCCCAGGATTGGTTCCTGCCTTGTGCCCTGTGTTGGCTGGGATTGGCTCCAGCAGACCCCCTGTGACCCTATGTTCAGATTCAGCGGGTTGGAAAATGGATGGATGGATGGATAATGGATATGTGAATTATGCGACACGAATTTCATGAGAAGTTTTTGTTCTTTTTTCCATTGACGTTTTTCACATCATGTGCTTGTGTCCAGAGTTGGCCACTGCTGGTCTTGTTCAGTTTGATTATTTGATATTTAACCTCCTTAATGCTATGTTGAACCCCCAGAAAAATGAGTTAAAAACATTGAATGTTTTCAACAATATAAAGCATTATTACATTAGTAGACTGCGGTGGGCTAGCGCCCTGCCCGGGGTTTTGTTCCTGCCTTGTGCCCTGTGTTGGCTGGGATTGGCTCCAGCAGACCCCGTGACCCTGTGTTCGGATTCAGCGGGTTGGATAATGGATGGAAATTATGTGCAATTTTCTCCCATACTTGCCGCTGGGAGGACAAGCTAGCTGTTTAAATGGCCACTGTTTTGACCTTTTGTGGACCGGTTTAGGTGAGAGGGTTGTGTGCAACTAACGAGCCTAAACGACTTCCCTCAAATGTACTATGAAGAATCCATCCTACTGTACATCTGGTACCAGAGCTAATGCTCCTAGTGGTGAAAATTCCCTTTGTAGCCATGTTGAATGAAGTTCGGGCTCCCTTCGTGCCTTGTGGATGTGTAAGCAGCTGACGTTCTTATAGTGTGCAAACAAATGTGTGCATTCAGTGATCGCCTACCTTCAGTATGCAGAGATCCCACCTCACATGTGCTTACTGGTATTGCAGCCTGATGACAAGAATCTAGATGCACATCACAAGATGGCAGGTGTAATAAGCCCTCCTGATATGCACCGTAGCTTTGCAGAAGTCTTGGCTTGGCCAGAAAGGGCTTTTCCACAAAATTGTTGTCTGTCAATCACTGCAACTAATTTCTGTCCTGTCTAAAACACACTCTTGTTTTGAAGTGACCTAAAACCCCCACTCATTCCGATTCCTGCAATTACAAACCGTTGATCCATAGAGTCGTCTTTGTCTACACTTCTGGTTTTGTCCGTGTTCTGAGCGTATCGATCCAATTCGGGGTCAAGAGCAGTGGATGTGCAACCAGTGTTGACAGCTAAAGCCATTAATGGTCCCTTAATAAATGAAATTCACAGAAGTACACTATATGGCCAAAAGTATGTGGACACCTGGTAGAGAAAATACTCTGTAAATAAAAAGTAGCCATGAGTCTGCAGTAACAGTGAATCAAAGATGGGTGTCCTGGATTACATCAAGCCTGATGGAACCCGCCATGCAGTGACAAGCAGCATCTTTATATCGGAGCCGGCCTTAGGGCGAAGTGAACGAAGCGACCGCTTCGGGCCCACAGCTGGAGGGAGCCCACTGCGCCCAAGGTTTATTTTTTTTCCTGTGTTGTGCGACGCTGCTGCGGAGGGCCCAACAGAGCAACAGACTCCTTCACTCCAACCTCTATTACTAATTTATTTTTATATATATAATTCACGGGCAACCTATTCCATCACCTAATTACTCCACGTGGACATCTCCACTCTTCATTACGCTTCTCAGGCCCGCGCGCCTGTTGCCACCTCCGCAGCGGTAAGTTTTTATACAGAAATCTGAATATCTCGAAAGTATGAAAACAAGCTTTAAGACCGAATAAAAATGTAAAAACAATATAATGTGGATCTCATCTTCATAAAATAAAAAAAAAATATATAAAAAATGCAAAAAAAAAAAATGCTTGGCCTAGCTATTTACCTCCACGCGCTGCCTGGTGGAAACAGCAAAAGCTGGCTAAAATGTAGCTTTATCTGTTAATGTATCGTCACTAAAGATATTTATGCAGGCCCGCTCCGACCTCCATCACTCATACCCTTCACTCAGGGCCTTGTACGACAGTCTGCACTGACAGCCTGCAAATTTGGCTCCTGTCAGGGTGTTACGGTTACGGTTGTCCGTGTCAAACGGAAATCGTCAAAAAGTGATGGTTGTAGATGCCGGGAAAACTCATTTCTGCAGCTCAGAATGCAGGAAATCGCTTGCCGGTCGGAGCTCTGCCCCGGAGCCCCTAGCTGCAGGAGTCGGGCCCCTTCGGTATCAGTTTGCTTCGGGCCTGAAATTGTCTAGGGCCGGCTCTGTTTATATACAGGGTGGGCCATAAGTTTCCATACATATGAAAATAAACAATTATTTTTTTATGAAAAACCATTTTTATTTATATAATCTGCTCTATGTGACTGCCATTGTTTTGAAAACACATTTCAACACACGTCCGCCATTGCTGATGAAGACGTATTAGCACAACTGGAGTTATGCTTGTAATGGTGCTGGTGATACGTTCCCCAAGTTGAGTTATGTTTCGTATCTTTTCCTGATACACCATGACCTTCAAATGCCCCCAAAGATAAAAATCAATTGGGCCATCAGTATGATTTCAATTTGTTGCACTTTATTCAAATGCATTTTGAATTCGGGGTGGAGTGGTGGCTCTGAGGCTAAGGATCTCTGCTGGTATCCAGAAGATTGCCAGTTCGAATCCCCGTCACTGCCAAAAGAGATTCTACTCTGCTGGGCCCTTGAGCAAGACCCTTAACCTGCAATTGCTCCAGGGGCACTGTACATTTCTTGACCCTGCACTCTGACCGCAAGGGGTATGCGAAAACTAACAAATTCCTAATACAAGAAATTGTATAAGGCAAAATATAAAAAATAAAATGTTAACCATATGTATGGAAACTTCTAGCCCACCCTGTATAATACGCTACCGTGGCTCTCCGTTTGTCTGTCCAGGATTAGCTCGCAAACCGTTTGAACTATTGACCTGAAACTTGGTACGCGTCTACTACGTGACGTCTACTATCCGCTTTCGGGGTGATGATTTTTATTACTCTTTATTTTTATTTTATTTTATTTTATTATAGAATCAACCAGCAGGGCGGCCGTGCGGGCATCAATTCTCACAAACACGAGTCTTGCGGAAAGAAGAGTGGAGGGTGTTAGAGCCGCAAAGGTGGTGGTGGTGGTGGGAGAGAAGACCATATGAAACTCACACACTAGAAATATGTAAAAAGTAATTCAATTTTAATGCCAAATGTCCTTACTTTTGCGTGTTTGTTTTTTATTCCGTTACAGCCTTATTACAAATAAAGAAGGAACTGTCACTTTAACGCCAACACCGGAGGCAGAAACCTACTTGAATGGGAAGCTAATTACTGAACCTGTGACTTTGCATCACGTAGGTATTTAAGGGAAAAAAAGTTCTGAAACATTTATTTTCTAGCATCAATTCATAAATACTATGTTCTATATAAATTTTAATGCTCAAGCCAATTTACTGTAATATATCATTACTTAAGATAAAGATCAAATTATTTTTAAGCAGCTGTCTCTATTGTAAATGAAGGTTGTTAGTGTGCCTTTGAATAGGGCAGCCATACCACCTGCGCTTCAGAAGAGGTCACTCACCAGAAGCTGAGGACTTTCAGGCCTGGCCAGTACTTGGATGGGGTGGGCATTGTTGGTCCTGGAGGGCCGTAGTGGCTTCAGGCTTTTGTTTAATTAATTAATTAGAATTTTGTTTAATTAGAATTATTGTTTAATTAGAAACCAATCCTTGCTAATCTAAGACCTAATTTAAGTTTATGGCTGTTTATTCTGCAATGTTATGTTCTTATATCGTACATTTTTTTTTTTTTTTCTCCTTCCAAGGGTATCATTGAAATGATTTGAAGCCTAAGATTTTTCACTTAAGTGTTTTATTAAGGGCAGCACGGTAGCGCAGTGGGTAGCGCTGCTGCCTCGCAGTACTGGGTTCGCTTCCCGGGTCCTCCCTTCGTGGAGTTGGCGTGTTCTCCCCGTGTCTGCATGGGTTTCCTCCCACAGTCGAAAGACATGCAGGTTAGGTGCATTGGAAATCCTACATTGTCCCTAGTGCAGTGGTTCTCAACCTGTGGGGCAGGCCCCCCTAGGGGGGCGCGAAGATGTGAAACAAAAGAAAACAAGAATTGAAAATATGAAAAATACATCTATTGAAACCAAAACAAATTAACTTAAACTATATTCTGATACTAGAAAAATAAATAATAGTTAGATAAATGTCGATAAAAGTAAAGTAGGTATATTAAAATATGCATCTATGATAGAACACATTAGTATTAGTGGGCTCCTTTCAAAAAAAATGTTAGGGGGGCGCGATTAAAACTGTTATGAAAACTCGGGTCGCAAATACTTAAAGGTTGAGAAACGCTGCCCTAGTGTGTGCAGAACCCTAGGGTGGGACAGAACCGCCGTGTCTGCCATGTGGGGGCTGCCAACCAGGATTGTCATGTGGTGGGTGCGGCCACGCACTTGTGCTCCCCAATCTGACCTGAATTTGTTTTGGGTGTGTGCCTGCCCTGCAACTAAGATATTCTATATATAATAAATATATAATATATATATATATATATATATATATATATATATATATATATATATATAATATATAATATATGAGAGATAGATAGATCTATCAGAATAGATTAGATAGATAGATATAGATATATCTATAGAGAGATCAATAGATATAGATAGAGGTGTGTGTGTATATATAGATACATACATATATATATATATATATATATATATATATATATATATATATATGTATGTATGTGTGTATGTGTGTGTGTGTGTGTGTGTGTGTATATGTGTATATATATATATATATATAATCCCTTTGTAAATGTGCAGGAAACTGACATAGTTTGTTCAATGAGAATCTCTATACAAGAAATTGCTTTTTAGATATTTGCTAATGTCCTCCACTTTTCTCTGTCTACTAAACCATCTCAGGCCTTCTCTCCATCATCTTTGGTTAGTCGCCCCCATGATATTAAAATCTGGATGGTGCATCATCTGCTCAAGCTTAATAGAGCCAAGTCTGAAATTCTCCTGGTGGGCTCTGAAGCTATCCTCACAAAATTTGAAAATGTTAACATCTCTATGGATGACATGCAACCTCCCCTGCTGCCTTCTGTCACCTTTGTAATATATCAAGACTTCGTCCCTTGCTGTTGTACTCTGCGGCTGACGCACACATTCATTCATCAGTCACATTAACACTAGTCTACTGTAGCACTTTGTTTTGTATCCCAACTAAACTTGTAATCAAGCTGTATTTAGTTCAAAATTGTACTACATAATCACATTGCACTTATTCTATAATGGGCGGCACGGTGGCGCAGTGGTCGCACTGCTGCCTCGCAGTAAGGAGACCCGGGTTCGCGTTCCGGGTCCTCCCTGCGTGGAGTTTGCATGTTCTCCCCGTGTCTGCGAGGGTTTCCTCCGGGTGCTCCTGTTTCCTCCCACAGTCCAAAGACATGCAGGTTAGGTGCATTGGCGATCCTAAATTGTCCCTGGTGTGTGCTTGGTGTGTGGGTGTGTGCCCTGCGGTGAGCTGACGCCCTGCCCAGGGTTTGTTTCCTGCCTTGTGCCCTGTGTTGGCTGGGATTGGCTCCAGCAGACCCCTGTGACCCTGTAGTTCAGATATAGCGGGTTGGATAATGGATGGATGTTTTATTAAACCAAACAGAGCACGATGAATCCACACAGGTGGCGATGGAAACAAGTTAGAAAGAGAACTGCATCTTGTTGCTCCTAAGGAGCCATTAAAAACGGCAAATGTAGCCGTTAAAGACTGAAATAAGCCATTTATCACCTTAACAAGTGCGACCACTAAAATGAAGCATGAAAATGTCACTTGAGCAATAAATGCTTCATTAGCGATGATTGACCTCTCATTAAGAAACAACAAACTGAAGCCAGTGCAGCCCTCCAGGACGGACATTGCCCACCCCTGATCTAGGAAAAGCTTGGGTCACTGATGGAAGAAGAGTTGGTGAGGCCAGCAGGGGGTGCTGCATGTGGATCCCAATGCCCCAGTGCAGTGATGGGGAGCCACTGTGCTGTTAATATGGCACTGTCCTTCAAATGAGACATAACGGGGGTCCTGACTCTCTGTGGTCTAACTTGCCCATCACGGCCTAGTCCATTCTGTCATCCTAATCATGCCCTGTCTCTAATTGGCTAACTCTGTTATCCCTTCACCACCTAATAGCTAATGCATGGTGAGCATACAGGCGCAAAATGGCAACTCTCATCATCCAGGTGGGTGCCACAAATTGGTGTTGGTTGAAGTGGCCCCCCCACTGTCTAGGAAAAGTGCTTTGAGTAGCGAAGAAAAAGCTATATAAATGTCATCATCCTTTAGGGGGATGGCTTTTGTACCCTTGAGGTGTACAAATCTAAAATTCTTACTACTTAAGTACCGTCACCTGTAATCACTGCCATGGAAGTATTTCTTGGTAAAGTTTTTTTTGTAAACTTGACTAAAACGCTTAAGTGTATTTTACCCAGTAATCGACTGTCTCCTGAAATAAGTTTTTAGGTGATACCGTAGAAGCCTTGTTAGCAAGATTTGTCTACTCTGTCTGAATTTCTTTGTTCTTGTTTGTAGGGAGATCGAGTTGTTCTTGGAGGTCAACACTATTTCCGATTCAATCACCCACTGGAGGTTCAGAAAAACCAGAAAGCTTCAGAGGGTTCATGCACCAGTAAAGAGATGCCTCCTCACGACTTTGAGTTTGCTAAAAATGAGTTGATTGAAGCACAAAACCAAAGGTAATAATATAAATTGCCAGGAAAATTATGGTCTTGAAGAATAGTCGAGATCACTGTTACAGATCTTGAGGATTAATAAAGTATATCAAATAAAGTCATATGAATGCATCAGTCACTCCTACCGCAGACCTCACCACTGTCACACTCCCCTTGTACATATCCTGTACAACTCTTATGTACTTCTCTGCCACTCCCAGCTTCCTCATACAATACGACAGCTCCTCTCGAGGCACCCTGTCATATGCAGGTCCACAAAGACGCAATGCAACTCCTTCTGGACTTCTCTGTACTTCTCCATCAACACCCTCAGAGCAAACATCGCATCTGTGTTGCTCTTTCTTGGCATGAAAACCCACTGCTGCTCACTTATCATGACATTCCTTCTTAACCTAGCTTCCACTACGCTTTCCCATAACTTCATGTTGTGGCTCATCAATTTTATCCCCCTTATTCTTAAATATCGACACCAGTATACTTCTTCTCCACTCCTCAGGCATCCTCTCACTTTCCAAGATTCCATTAAACAATCTGGTTAAAAACTCCACTGCCATCTCTCCTAAACACCACCATGCTTCCATAGGTATGTCATCTGGACCAACGGCCTTTTCATTCTTCATTCTCTTCATAGCTGTCCTTACCTCCTCCTCGCTAATCCATGGCACTTCCTGATTCACTATCTCTGCATCATCCAACCTCTTCTCTCTCTTTCTCGCATTCTCTTCATTCATCAGCCTTTCAAAGTACTTTTTCCATCTTCTCAAAACACTCTCCTCACTTGAGTACATTTCCATCTTTATCCTTTATCACCCTAACCTGCTGCACATCTTTCCCGGCTCAGTCCCTCTGTCTAGCCAGTCGGTCCTTTTCTCCCTGTACATCACCACAATGAATTTGAAGTGAAACAACTCCGATGCAGTTGAAGTGCAGACTTTCAGCTTTAATTCAGTGGGGTGAACAAAACGATTGCATAAAAATGTGAGGCAACTAAAGCATTTCTTGAACACAATCCCTTCATTTCAGGGGCTCAAAAGTAATAGGACAATTGACTCAAAGGCTATTTCATGGGCAGGTGTGGGCAAGTCCGTCGTTATGTCATTATCAATTAAGCAGATAAAAGGCCTGGAGTTGATTTGAGGTGTGGTGCTTGCATGTGGAAGATTTTGCTGTGAACAGACAACATGCGGTCAAAGGAGCTCTCCATGCAGGTGAAAGAAGCCATCCTTAAGCTGCGAAAACAGAAGAAACCTATCCGAGAAATTGCTCCAATATTACGAGTGGCAAAATCTACAGTTTGGTACATCCTGAGAAAGAAAGCAAGCACTGGTGAACTCGGCAACGCAAAAAGACCTGGACGTCCACGGAAGACAACAGTGGTGGATGATTGCAGAATCATTTCCATGGTGAAGAGAAACCCCTTCACAACAGCCAACCAAGTGAACAACACTCTCCAGGGGGTAGGCGTATCGATATCCAAGTCTACCATAAAGAGAGGACTGCATGAAAGTAAATACAGAGGGTGCACTGCAAGGTTCAAGCCACTCATAAACCTCAAGAATAGAAAGACTAGATTGGACTTTGCTAAAGAACATCTAAAAAAGTCAGCACAGTTCTGGAAAAACATTCTTTGGACAGATGAAACCAAGATCAACCTCTACTAGAATGATGGCAAGAAAAAAGTATGGAGAAGGCATTGAACAGCTCATCATCCAAAGCATAGCACATCATTTGTAAAACACGGTGGAGGGAGGCAGTGTGATGGCTTGGGCGTGCATGGCTGCCAGTGACACTGGGACACTCGTGTTTATTGATGATGTGACACAGGACAGAAGCAGCCAAATGAATTCTGAGGTGTTCAGAGACATACTGTCTGCTCAAATCCAGCTAAATGCAGTCCGATTGATTCATGATACAGATGGACAATGACCCAAAACATACAGCCAAAGCAACCCAGGAGGTTATTAAAGCAAAGAAGTGGAAAATTCTTGAATGGCCAAGTCAGTCACCTGATCTTAACCCAAGTGAGCAGGCATTTCACTTGTTGAAGACTAAACTTCAGACAGAGAGGCCCAGAAACAAACAGCAACTGAAAGCCGCTGCAGTAAAGGCCTGGCAGAGCATTAAAAAGGAGGAAACCCAACATCTGGTGATGTCCAGGAGTTCAAGACTTCAGGCTGTCATTGCCAGCAAAGGGTTTTCAACCAAGTATTAGAAATGAACATTTGATTTCCAGTTATTTCATTTGTCCAATTACTTTTGAGCCCCTGAAATGAAGGGATTGTGTTCAAAAAATCCTTTGTTGCCTCACATTTTTATGCAATCGTTTTGTTCACCCCACTGAATTAAAGCTGAAAGTCTGCACTTCAACTGCATCGGAGTTGTTTCATTTCAAATTCATTGTGGTAATGTACAGAACCAAAATGAGAAAAAAGTTGTCTCTGTCCAAATATTTATGGACCTAGATATAGATAGATGGATATAGTTAGGTCCATAAATATTTGGACAGAGACAACTTTTTTTAAATTTTTTTACCAACCTTTAGTTTTCTAATTTCTATATTATTCCAAAACACAGAAATTGGGAAATAACACATCACTTATTTAGTCCAGGAGTCCAATTAAAAACAAGCTGCTTGGAACAAAAACCTGCAGCCACAGTGGACCCCCAGGACCGAGGTTGGGAAACGCTGATGTAGACAAACGTCTATCTGTTTATCCCTTTGTGATAGCCTTTTTTTTTTTTTGGTGGTTTTCTAAATTACCGTGTTTACTCGCAGATAGACTTGATTTTACGGTATAATTTCCAATATTTTATAATGTCAGTCATACAAGTCAAATGCGGAAAACTCACGCTATTGGCCCAAGAGATGATGATATGCTAACGCCCACCTGAGAGAGTAACCATGGAGCACATGGCCCTTTCCTTTCTATGTGTTGTGCCTACGTGATCAAACAGTGATACCCGAACTATTTCAAAGCGACGTTTGCATTAATTTGTGTTTTTTGTATCTCACACCCTCCTACACCTTTATCGTAAGAGCATCCCTTATCTACGATGGAGTGTTCGATCAGAAGAAAACCTGAAGCTGGTATTAAATTAAATGTCGTTGAAGTAGTAAAAGAAATTGGTAACTGCGCTGCTGCAGCAAAATTCGATGTGTCTGAGAAACTGGTGAGAGATTGGAGGAGGCAAGAAGATGTAAAAAAAAAAAAAAAAAAATGGTTACATTTTTTAATGGGCGTATAAGTCCGGGTCTGATTTTATGATCAATTTTTCGAGTTTCAAGACCCGACTTATACGTGAGTAGATACGGTAATTTATTTCAAAAAGTAACTGTGAGGGTGTTTTGATTTGGGGCTAAGCATTCATTTTAAAATCCGTGATTCTAGGATTGAAGCTGAAGTTGACGAAGCTTGGCAACATACACAGCAAGAAATCCTACTGGGGTTGCAGGCTGCAAAAGATGCTGCACAAAAGGACTTGAGCGATCCGCATGAACGTTACGAAGATGGACTTTGTGCTTTCCAAGATGAAATGGTAACCTTCTGAAAATAACTAGGGAGTTGTTACTAGGGGCGAAGTGGGAAAAGTAGGGGTTCTGCTTTAGTGAAATTCTTAACGTCTTAGATCTTGATTCATTTCTATGTGAAATTGTGCTTTCCAACTTAATAAATATTGGTCTCTCTCTTCCATTTGTGTTATTTTGAGAAAATGCTGGTTCAGTCTCATTGTTTGAAATTTTCTTCACTGTGCAGTTAATTTGAGTTGAACAGAAATTGGATTATCAGAACAGAAAAAAACTGCATAATAATACAGCCATGACAATATTTTTTGACACTTTTTGAAAACTCTTAACGTTTCAGTATTGATTGCTGCTGTGCCAGCCTTAAAAAAAAAATTGAAGTTACTTATCAATACAGTGGGGCTTCGTACTTCAAACGTTCCAAAGAGAAATTCGACAAAAATTTGATCCGGAGTTCGAATGATGCTTCCACATTCGAACTGTGTGTGTAGTGGAAAAAAATACAGCAACAAAGGGTGTTTACACAGTGAGCATGAATGTCATCTGTTATGTAAAGTCTTAGAGTTAGTACAGCAGCAGCAGATGTTGACCTACAGCCATAATCTCCTCCTTTGCTTTTACCGGAGTCTCTGGTCCTGTCCTGCTGGTGTACTGTGCGGCCTCCTAACTCGATAGCTGTATCCAGAATCCAGGTCTCTGTAATTAGCAGAATGCAACACTCCTTAATGATCTCATTCGCTGCAACCTTTAGCTTCAATTCATCCATCTTATTTGCGAGGGATCTTGACTTGGTGAGAAAAATGCTAGGAAGATGTAGCTTGTGTGGCCCACCACTGTAACCACGCCAGCCTTGCTGCTGCCTTTGTCTCCTTCCTATGGGGATGGGAATCCACGGTGAGCCCTCACGCTCAGCTAGGTCTGCTGGGATGTTGTGGAAGCAGAGACACTCCGCTGTAGCAGCCTGCTCGCTGCATCGTCCTATTTTTAGGAGATCATGCCGGGCTGTAGACGTTATTCGCCCAGCAGAATGTCATCATGACAAACGGCAACACAAAAAGACAAAACGCCAAAAGAAGAGCACAGAGCTGCTGTATCTATATGTGCCGCTATACATTTCACTTTATTATACAGTGTTTTTATGTATTCTCATGTTTATTATTTAGGGCGTTTGTGTTAATTTTTCTGTATTTGCTGTTTAAGTGTATCAAAATGGGTATTGTGTAAGGTCTGGGATCAGATTAATTCCCTTTCCATTATTTCTAATGGGGAAGAATTGATTCAGACTTCAAATAATTCAGAGTCTCCTGAAACTAAAGTTTGAAGTATGAGGCACTACTGTATTACTTCTCTGGCTGACACCTCTGTCCAAGGTGACTTACGGCATTTGAGATCCAACTGGTTACACTTCTCTTGCTTTTTTCAGTTAGAGCACAGGTAGGTGAAATGACATGCTCATGGTCACTTGGTGTCAGAAGTGGGATTCAAATCCCAGAAATCCCACAAATTCAGGTTTAAAGTACAAAGCAAACGTTTCTTGAGCATGGGAAAGGAGCTATATAAATAAAATGTATTATTATTATTATTATTATTAAAGCCTTAACCTCTACTAAACACTGAAGATTAGTAGGCCTAAATATATTTGTAAACACTGAAGATTAGCAAATACACTTCTAAATCAAAGCACTAAACAGTCCCAATAGAAAGTCTTCACCTATTTAGGGTTTTCAGATTTTTGTTAATACAATGTTGGCTCACAATGGGTTAAATTTGACATTTTTGGGCTCTTATCAACAGAAAAGGACTATTTAATGTCAAAATTTAAAAGCAGACCTTTGCAAAGTGCAAATATAAAATAATTGTTTGCATAAAAATTCATTGCTTTCAAGTCGCTATTTAGTAGATGGTAACCTTGAGTTTGTGTGCTCGGGTGTCTATCGGCTCTGCCTTCCCAATTCTTCTTTGCAGAACTGCTCAGGCTCTGTCAGAATCCATCATGGCGATCATGAACTGACCGGCCTTTGTCAAAGCCAACCACAAATTCTCAATCAAGTTGTGATCTGGACTCTGACTCTGCCACTCCAGGGTCCTCATCCGTAAAACAGTGTGTGGATTAGATTGTGAAAATATGTGTATGCCTAAAAACAGGAAAATTTAGATTTATAAAACTTGCCGTATGCACATTTCTATGCAATTTTTGGCTTTATAAATCACAATTTTGTGACCACGTCCCAATGCTTATCAGGCTCATCATTATGCAATTTCAATGCTGCCGATCTTCATTGGTTGGTAGAGCAGCTTCCACCTGACGTGTTGAGACCCCCACTACCAGCAGTCAAGAGAATATGGTTGGATGGCACAAATTTTACTGGAAGCAACATGCGAACATTCATGCTTTTTTGCTGCAAATTTTAATTTCATGCAAATTAACTATCAACACTTCTGATTATATTGATATTTGAATTTGTATCAGATAATGATTCTTGGAAAGCCAGTCCAGTTGTTCATTTTTTTTTCCTACCCCTTTTTTTAATGGGTTCTCCAAGGAAGAAGAGTTGAATCCAAAGCAAGAAAAACTGAGCCATGAAGTTAAAGAAAAAAGAAGCAAAATTCATCTGAAGAAGTTGCTCCTTGCCTGTAAAGCTGAGTCTTTGTCACAGGTGAGTGTGTGTTGTTTCTTTTATACTTCCTCTTAATATGAAGTACTTCTGGAGTCTGGTGGTTGATTATCTGCTGCTGATCGAAGGTGATCATCTAGTCACGTCAAAAGATATCCTTGTTGGGGAATTGCAGAGTGCAGTGAGGCCCGTCTTAAGTTTTTGAACTTGCTTGTCTGTTATGGCCTCTTTGGGGAGATGCAGCCTGGCCCAGCAGGGCAAAGCTCTGGACAGAATGCTTTCCCGTTATGATTCACTAAAAAAAAACAAAAAACTCCACCATAATTACTCGGTTTAGAGCTGCTGGTCAATCATTGCATCTACATGATCTTTAAGAACTCAGAGAAACTTTTTATATATAGCTTTATTCCAGTTGGCGAAAGTGGTTGATTGGACTCTAAAAACTCCTGATTAACAACAGTAGACGTCTTCATGAGTATTCAGGTTATTTAACCATGTAGACCCTTAAATGGGGTATGGTTAAAGAATAAGTCGGGTATTTTTCAAGTCCGTTATTTCTTAACAACCATGCTATATATGCATCTGCCACATGAAATTGTGTCCTAACATTAATTGCTTTCTATAAATTTAAGAAAATCTCCTCCTGCACTGATGGTTTCATTGAAGTCTATGGGGAATGGAGGAAAAACTTAACTTGCCAAATACTTCCCTTTTTTCAAGTCAAGTATTGATCCCCATCTTGCGATTTATACACACACACACATTGTTAGATAGATACTTTATTAATCCCAAGGGGAAATTCACATACTCCAGCAGCAGCACACTGATACAAAAAACAATATTAAATTAAAGATTGATAATAATGCACGTAAAAACAGACAATAACTTTATATAATGTTAACGTTTACCCCCCGGGTGGAATTGAAGAGTCGCATAGTTTGGGGGAGGAACGGTCTTCTCAGTCTGTCAGTGGAAAATAGTATTAAATATAAATTAAATAATAGTTTATAGTGTCATTTTTTTTAAACCAAAAACACCAATATTGTAAGATTCAGCCATTTTAGAAGAAGACAAGCTGTGCACGACAGCTCACCATTTAATCGTCCTACTCCACAACCTTTTACTCCTCTATGATGCGGTTTCCTCCTGACAGACCAAATCACAGTAAACTTTTTTTGTGCCCCGTGTTTGGTTTTGCTTTGATTTAATTTTGTATTTACATGAAAATTTGCAAAAGTGAATAGAACATGTATCCTTTAGAAATGTGATGAAATATTTCCAGATGCCCTTTATTGTCACAAACGTACGTTGGAAACATGAAAGGCATGTATCAATATTCAATAGTTGTTTTTGCTTGAAAGTGGGTGTATTTAGTAATTTTAAGTTTTTCCTCCATTGTAAAGCACCAGAGCAGGCAAGATATTCTTTTAAATTTATAGAAAGCACTTAATTTGCCACACGAAATTGTGTATGAAAGTTAATTTATACCATGATTGTGAAGAAATAACTTCGACTTGAAAAATGCCGAACTAATGTGAATTTAATCTGAACGATTGAAATTGGTGTCCCAAACAGCAAGCTTTCCCTCCGTATGACCTGGAGAGAGTTGTCTGTCTAATTTAAAGAGTTCATTTTTCTTAATCCAACTAAAGCGTTCCTTGATTCGTTTTTCATGTTCATCTCGTTGCTGGCACTGCACTTTCCTCCTTAGACAGCATGTCGTTTCCAGTGCGTCTTCATAACTCTCCATTTCACAGCAGGCATGTTGGTGGTCTATTAAAATGCTGTGTCCTTCCTCCATTTTGAAAGTTGGCATGTCACCTGTGTCATGTTTGGTCTCTCTCTCTCCAGAGCTGAAAATACGCCTGCGTCAAACCAGTCGTAGCGATGGGCGATTTGTGAACAATTTGTTCTTTTTGAGCAACTCTTCTCAGTGAGCATGAACGAATCTGTGTAGTGGAGCTCGATGGGATTAGTGTTAATGTGCATATATATCTTACATGACATCGTTGTGGCTTTCCGCTTTGCTGCTGTTGCCCGCTGGTGTTCTGAGTAAAGCACATGCAAAAGAACCACCTGATTTATGAATCTTGACTCGTTTGAATCACAAACAAGTCTGACACGACCCATTCGTTTGAATCGTGAACAAATCATTACGAGTTGTACAATTCTCATTCACTTGTGATTCCGTAATGCAGCATCTTATTTTAATTGTGCATTTTAAATGTATTTAATCATATTTATAGATGAATTAAATATGTATTGTTGCTTAATTTATATTTATACACATATATATGAAGCTAATGTAAGAGTTATTAAATTATATATTTGAGGGGACAGAGGGGTCCTCTTATCCCCACTCCAGATCTACAGTAGAAATTATCACAAAAAAAATCAAAATGATCAATTAAACAGGAAGTTTGAAAGAATCGATTTGAGTAAATTGAATTAGAATGTCCATCACTAACCATTAGGTGCTCTGTTTCTTAAAGTGGTTTGATGGCTAGTTTCAGTTACTGACGTTAGCCCGAATTGGACGACGATCTTGGTCTTGGGTGGGGGTTGAATTTTTGTTTAAGTTTGACTTGATTGTATGGAATGTTATTCGCTTCAAATTAAAATCAGTAAAAATATACAAGAGAATTTACCCTTGGTCTCTTCTGTCAACCAGATGATGTTTGTTTAAGCTAAATACTAGTACTAGTTAAATACCAATGTCCCCAAAAGCCCCATTTCACATTTTCTTACAGGCATATACAGACTGGTTAGCTTGTTTGAGCTTAACCATAACAAGCAACACTTCAGATGTTTGCTTTATATTTGCATATTTCTCCCAGAGTTCTCTGTATGTCTGTTTGCATCCCGGATCTCAGTGCTGTGCTAAAAAATATATTTTGTTACCTTCCATTTATTTAGCGGATGATTCAGATTATCTGATCTTGTGATCGCTTCTCTAAAGTTGATCTCATACTTGGCCCACACAGTGTTCTGGAACTTTCACCTTCCTCAATAGCCCCTTGAAGAGTTGTCTTCATTACCTGTACCTGCTCCCCAGCTGTCCCTATCAGTATGATGTCATCATTGAGTGAAATTACCTGGCTGTCACAATATGTATGATACCCCAACGTCCGTCACAATACCACAGTATGGGTCACAAAGTGCCCATCACATGGGTGGCTACACTATGGTCAAAACTTGGGGTCTCTGACTCAAAGCAGGACTGTTGTGGGCTTTATAGTGCATCCGGAAAGTATTCACAGCGCATCACTTTTTCCACATTTTATGTTACAGCCTTATTCCAAAATGGATTAAATTCATTTTTTTCCTCAGAATTCTACACACAACACCCCATAATGACAACGTGAAAAAAGTTTACTTGAGGTTTTTGCAAATTTATTAAAAATAAGAAAACTGAGAAATCCCATGTACATAAGTATTCACAGCCTTTGCTCAATACTTTGTCGATGCCCCTTTGGCAGCAATTCCAGCCTCAAGTCTTGTTGAATATGATGCCACAAGCTTGGCACACCTATCCTTGGCCAGTTTCGCCCATTCCTCTTTGCAGCACCTCTCAAGCTCCATCAGGTTGGATGGGAAGCGTCGGTGCACAGCCATTTTAAGATCTCTCCAGAGATGTTCAATCGGATTCAAGTCTGGGCTCTGGCTGGGCCACTCAAGGACATTCACAGAGTTGTCCTGAAGCCACTCCTTTTGATATCTTGGCTGTGTGCTTAGGGTCGTTGTCCTGCTGAAAGATGAACCGTCGCCCCAGTCTGAGGTCAAGAGCGCTCTGGAGCAGGTTTACATCCAGGATGTCTCTGTACATTGCTGCAGTCATCTTTCCCTTTATCCTGACTAGTCTCCCAGTCCCTGCCACAGCATGATGCTGCCACCACCATGCTTCACTGAAGGGATGGTATTGGCCTGGTGATGAGCGGTGCCTGGTTTCCTCCAAACGTGACGCCTGGCATTCACACCAAATAGTTCAATCTTTGTATCATCAGACCAGAGAATTTTCTTTCTCGTGGTCTGAGAGTCCTTCAGGTGCCTTTTGGCAAACTCCAGGTGGGCTGCCATGTGCCTTTTACTAAGGAGTGGCTTCCGTCTGGCCACTCTACCATACAGGCCTGATTGGTGGATTGCTGCAGAGATGGTTGTCCTTCTGGAAGGTTCTCCTCTCTCCACAGAGGACCTCTGGAGCTCAGACAGAGTGACCATCGGGTTCTTGGTCACCTCCCTGACTAAGGCCCTTCTCCCCCGATCGCTCGGTTTAGATGGCCAGCCAGCACTAGGAAGAGTCCTGGTGGTTTCGAACTTCTTCCACTTACGGATGATGGAGGCCACTGTGCTCATTGGGACCTTCAAAGCAGCAGAAATTTTCTGTAGCCTTCCCCAGATTTGTGCCTCGAGACAATCCTGTCTCGGAGGTCTACAGACAATTCCTTTGACTTCATGCTTGGTTTGTGCTCTGACATGAACTGTCAACTGTAGAACCTTATATAGACAGGTGTGTGCCTTTCCAAATCATGTCCAATCAACTGAATTTACCACAGGTGGACTCCAATTAAGCTGCAGAAACATCTCAAGGATGATCAGGGGAAACAGGATGGACCTGAGCTCAATTTCGAGCTTCACGGCAAAGGCTGTGAATACTTATGTACATGTGCTTTCTCAATTTTTTTTATTTTTAATAAATTTGCAAAAATTACAAGTAAACTTTTTTCATGTTGTCATTATGGGATGTTGTGTAGAATTCTGAGGAAAAAAATGAATTTAATCCATTTTGGAATAAGGCTGTAACATAACAAAATATGGAAAAAGTGATGCGCTGGGAATACTTTTCAGATGCACTGTATGTGACCTACGTCATGGGTATTGTGGGCTGCAGTTAGACCCCTCTTGCTTGTTAGCACTACTTGTCCTCTGCTTGCATCTAACTTTCTCCATACCTTTTTTACTTTCTCATATACAAAGTATATGGAAAGTATTGTAATCATACAAAAATATTTGTCCTCCGTTTTGATGAATCTCAACGTTTTAGATCTCCCAGAGTCCAAAAATAACATTTTTGGAATTCGGTCCGTGTGTGTATGTAAACACGATAACTTAAGTACGCTTTCAGTTGGGTCAACCAAATTTTGCATACAAGTAGGTACAAAATGTAGATTTCTATCAACTTTTGAGCTAGTTCCAATAACTGGAAGTGATACCTTTTTATTCATGCAGCTGCAGAGTCTGATTTATTCAACTTTACTTTTATAATAATTTGATTAGTAGTTTGCGGTTCTTTAATGTACATAACATAAAAATATAAGTCTTGCGGTTTACTTTTCAAATATCCATCCCCATATCTGACTCTGTTGGTTAAATGCACTCAATTAAAAGTACTCCTCGTTTTCCCTTATAAGCCCCATACTGTAGCTATCGTGTTGGTCACACATTGTTTTTGTACTTAGAAGCTCCATCTTATTAAGAATAAATCACACAGTTTTAATAATAAATACAATTAAGCTTTAATTTTCAAACCTAATATGCTGTTAAGGTCACTATATTAGACACACCACACCATTGTTTTTACTCCTTCAATTAATCCTCAGTCTCGCGTTTCTAATTTTTTTTTTTTTTCTATGCCCAAATGATTTAAGGAATTTGAAGAGACGAGGTTAAGGCACTGTAAATTCATGGAGGCTCTTGAGCTGGAAAAGGCCAAGTTGTCGCAAGAAGTGGCAGATCTTAAACAAGCACAAGCCAGCAGGGGAGAAGAGCAGCAGATGATTCCTCAGCAGGGTAGGTGCTCACCGATCCGCTCCATCAACTTTCGCTTTTATAAGCTGCCTAGCAGATTTGATCCTGGGATTAAGTGGCTCTCTCTCTGTCCATCCTTTGCCATTCCTTATTGGCTGTTACTTTAGGGCAAGGATGATTTTTGTATTCCTTTGAATGAATTTTGCAACTGAAGTGGGGTGATAAGTCTGATTTGAGAGCCATGGGATTACAGGTTGGGTAGTGCTTGGTGCAGGATTGCTAATGTGGTTCATGGCTGGATTCATTCAGAGCCAACCTGAAAAACCCACATTACCGTCTCAAAGGGGAGGGGGGTGGGGGTGGGTCTTTCTTGGGTGGAATGGAGGGAAGTCCTTTAACCCAAAAGTTTCACCTTTGATGCACACACTGATACATGACGAACCACCTCAGGATCTCAAATTACAACCTGAGCGTAGCCTTGCAATGGGTGACACCTCAGCCCCACACTAGTTCGGATGGAGTGAAAAAGTGTCGGGTGCTTTTAAATAAATATATACACACACACAATGGATGGAGTGCCAATCCTGCCACCAACCCCCAAGTTTTCCCTGTAAGCTGAAGGACCTGCTTGCAGGGCCGGGTGCACATTAACGTCATACCCAGGTTGGAGCAATTGTAGGTTAAGGCCCCAATGGGGTGGAATCACTTCTGGCATTTAAGGGGTTCAGACTGGCAACCTTCTGATTGTTGGCACAGATCCACCATTTTTGGAGTTCTGTGTGACATGATGTCAGATTTGGCTTTTTTCTGTTTTTTTTGTGTTGGTCCAATGCACGTAAAGGAAATAAACCTGTATATACAAAAACATTTGTAACTGCAATAATTTTCTGTTAGAAATGGTGCATTTTCTGGGAAAATTCCAGGGGTGCCGATAATTTCGGCCATGAGTGTATGATATATCATTAATTAAAAAAGAACAAATTGGTATTAGTGGGCTCCTTTCAAAAAAAACGTTGGGGGGGTTGCGGTTAAAACGGTTGTGAAAACTCGGGTCTCAAATACTTAAAGGTTGATAAACGCAGAGTTAACTAATGAACACTACACATTTACAGTATCTCAAATGAACCTGGGGGCAAAGATATGGTAGTTGTGATGTTTTTGGACCCTTTTGAGCACACTGGGGGGTGAAATCTTTGACTTCCGGTCAAACCAAATTGGAATCTGAATTACTTTTAATGTTCTGACAGTATCACTGGGCAAGATCATATGCAATGAAAAATGGATCTTATACTACATTTCCCACTGGGGTCCCTATTCAATTAGAAATATCCCAATCCACCCGTTATAACCCTTGGAATGGGATATCCTGTTTTAAAATGGTTGGAATTCCATTTGATCTGTCCAAAATGGCTGCTGTTCTGCCCTGAAATGAGAGAACTTGGATTCTGTCTCTGACTACATAATGGGTTGTCAGGTTTGATACCTCTCCATGTGGGCTGCAGATGAATTACTGTTAACAATTCTTTGCATTTATATAGCGCTTTTTTCACTACTCAAAGCACTCAGCAGTTGAAGGTTAAGGGCCTTGCTCAAGGGCCCAACAGAGCAGAGTCCCTTTTGGCATTTACTGGATTCAAACTGGCAACCTTCCGATTTGCCAGTGCAGATCCCTAGCCTCAGAGCCACCACTCTGCCTGAGCCTGGGCTGCAGATGAATTACTGTTAAAAATATTGTATTTGTTGTAGGGTTGATTGGGGAAAGGGGGCAAACCTCTGCAAAGTGAAAATTTAAACTTAGTATTTAAACCTTAAATCACCAGCTGTTTGACAAAACTGTTCAGAAAAGAGAGTCCATTCTGGGCCTGAAGCTGGTTAGAAAGTAGCATTTTGTGTGTTTTGTAATGTTCAACCTGTCCACTAGATGGGCCCAAACTAAAAGGAATGGTCTAAGGGTAGGCATTGAAACTTCTCCTTTCGTGGTGCTTTAATGGTTTCTTCTTCTTCTTCACCTTTAAAAAGCAACGAAGCTCAATTAATATGATCCAGTCATATGTTGTGAGTGAGAGAGAATTTTTTTTTGTTTTTGAGTTGCATTTATGACTCAAGTTTTGAAAGGAAAATTAAGAGAATTGAGTGGGTATCAGTGCTGCTTCTAGGAGACTAGCAAAATAAAATCGGCTATCTAATGAAATTCCGATTTTTAAAACAAGCGCCCTGTTGCTTGTTGCTCTAATACCCAGTTGCCATTCAATTGGGACTTGAATTTCCTTTTCCTGTTTTGGTGGCCATCTCCTCCTCCAAACCCCCAGACCAGAAACGAAAAAATTTTGTTTTCCTTCTACTGCTACAGCAACATGGACGTGGAGTGGGGTGTCCACTGGTGCCCCAGCCCCCCCCTTTTTTTTTTTTGTCTTTTGATTAATTTCTTCTATCATGTTTTTATGTAAGTGTATTACACCACTAAACTCTGGGCATCTTCTTGCCAGACTCTTTTGTGGGGAGTCCATTGTTGCTGATCTCCTGCATCATGCAACTTGCAATTTTCTTAGACATATCCAGACTGGTTAGCTTATTTGAGCTTAACCATAACAGGTAGCACTTCTTTGTAACCTTTGCTGTACATTTGTGTATTTCTCCCAGAGTTCTCTGTCTTGGCATGTCTGTTTGCATCCCAGACCTCAGCACTGTGTTAAAATGTGTTATTACCTTCCATCTCTTTAGCTGGTGGTTCAAAAGAGTAACACATCTTGTGGATCCCTGTTCATACTTTGCCCACATGGTGGTCTTAAACTTTTTTACCTTTGTCACAAGTCCCTCGAAGACTGGTCTTCATTCACCTGTATCTGTTTGCCCAGCTCTCCCCAATAGCATGGTGTTGTCATTAAGCTAAATCATCTGCTTGTCAGAGTGTAAATGCAGACCCCAATGGCCGGGAGGTCAGTCGCGTGGCGCGCTCCAGACGCGGGAGGTCAGTCATTGATGGCCAATGCACACCTGGCTACACTGTGGTAAAGATTAGGGTTGTGTGACGGTTATCTGACTCCAAGGGCATTTTGTCGTCTGTGGGCATTATGTGCCCTACGTTATCAATATTGTGGGTTGCAGTTACTCGTCTTGCTTGTTAGCCCTTCCTGTCCTCTGCCTACATCTAAATTTCTCTGTACTTTTTTTGGCTAAGCTCTTGTTTGTTTCTCTGATAACCAGTTGGCATTCAATTGGGACTGGAGGTCCTTCTCTGTTGGAGGCCATCTCCCTCCAGACACTACTTTGAGACTTCAAGAGTCAAACGAAAAACCATACATGATATTCAACCAGAATTTTCCATTTTCCTACTACTACTACTACAACTTGGATATTAAATGGGGTGTGCCGTGGTGTCTTCTCAAACTGTAATCTGGCCATCCTATTTTGTGGTGTTCATCTTGCAGTGTGTCCTCTGTATTTGTGTTCATGAAGTCTTCTTCTTAGTTGTCTCTAACACACACATCGGCCCCCCTGTTTCTGATCTGTCAGCCAGGCATTTTGGGCTTTTCTTTACCTCAGTGAGGATTCTTCTCTCATCAGCTGTGGAGGTCTTCCTTGGCCAACCAGTCCCTTTGTGATTCCTGAGCCCACTAGCATGTTCGTTCTTTCTTCATGATATTCCAGACAGTTGATTTCAGTCATCCTAAGGTCTCACTGATGTCTCCAATGTGAAAATTTGCGAATTTCCCCTGGGGATTAATAAAGTATCTATCTCTCTCTATATCTCTAATGGTTTTATTCTCACTTTTCAGACTCCTAATGGCTTCTTTGACTTTCATTGGCACAGCTCTTGTCCTCCTGTTGAACAATGGCAACTGCAGACTCCAAAGGGGAGAAGCAAGCCGAGGTGTACTATGAAGCCATGAAACCCACTTGAGTGATCACAAACACCAGTGACACTAATTGTCCCAAATATTATGAGGCCCTGAAAAAGAGTGTGACTAAAATGTATGAAAGTCTGCAATGTGGCACTTAATTAAGATTGATTTGTAACTTTTAAACTGAGGAGCAGACTATGAAGGAAATCTGAATGCGTCCCTGTCTCAAAGATTATGGAGGGCAGTGTGTATTATATAGCAACACACATAGGACTAAATGGCCAATGACCAAAGCATCTTGGAAATGTTTACTGGTTTATTAATCTTTAGACTATTTAAAGCAGGGGTCCTGGAGGACCACCGTGGCTGCAGGTTTTCATTCTGTCCCTTTTCTTTTTTTTGTAATGAGTGCCCTGTTTGTGCTGCTAATTAACTTCTTTTCAATTCATTTTATTTGCTCTTGAAGACTCCGACCCCTTAATTTTTCCTTAATTAGCAGCCAAACAATAATGAGATACAAAATGAGCCAAAACAACTGGTGAATTAATTTTAATTGAATTGCTTTTTTAAGATTTGTTCCCCTGAATTTCTTCCTCGTTCCTCTGAATTGCTTCATTTCTTAAATGGCACCCAAACAGAAATGAAACGGGAAGTCAACAGAAGGCCAACTAAGTCAGGGCCTCAAACTCCAACCAGCTGCTTAATGAGGCGCCGATTCTTGTGGTTAATTAAACTCGTTCTTTAATTTCGCGGCTTGTTGCTGCTTTCGTGGTGCAATAGCAGACATTTCCAAAATTGTTGATGATTTCTCTTTTCTAAGAGAAAAGTTAAAGAAAGTTGAAGGTCTCAGGAATGTCGATCTGCTTGGGTCTCCTAAACATTTTATTTTCAGATATTGTATGATGGACACCAGTTGTTTTTTGCTCATTTTTATATCTCATTGTTTGGCAGCTAATTAAGGAAAAAGAAATAATTCCGGGGTCTGAGTCTTCAAGAGCAAGTCAAATAAAATTAGTTCAAAAGAAGATAATGAGCAGCAAAAACAGGTCACTCATTAAGAGAAGGGTTAGAATGAAAACCTGCAGCCACGGTGGTCCTCCCAGACCAGAGTTGGCGACCCCTGATTTAAAGTACTCGTGGGTACTTTAAATATGGAGTAACTCTTCATCTTAATCTGCTGATTGTATTGAAGAAACTGACTTTTTGATATTGCCTTTTTTTTTCTTTCATTTTTAGGGAACCCAAAATGGACGTCTCTTAGACTGTCATTGCTGCTACAAGAAGCAAATGCCATTAGCAGAGGACTGAAGAAGCACACCGTGTTCACAAGGTACGTTATATAGGTAGCTTCCTATTAAAAGTGCTAAATGGTCACATTTAACTCCACATTGTTAGCTCTTGAGAGTAATGCTTTAAGATCGGCTCCTGAATCCATCGGTTCAGTTTTTATTCTTGTGGTAACAACACATGCACCCAACCTCTGTCTTCAGTGAAGGGTGATAGACGCACCCACCACACGACGAGCCACCTGGATGGGGACCCGAGTGAGCGCACCAGGTGACACCTTGGCATCACACTGGTACAGTGTCAGGCAGTTTCGTAGCGTAGTGGGGGCGGCAGGGGCGGCCCGCCCCGGGCGGCACTTTTAAGGGGCAGCAAAATTTCACAATAAATTAATATCTTGTAAAAATTTGAACCATACCTAAATAAGGGGGCGACGGAATTTTCCTCCACCCCGGGTGGCTGACACCCACGCTACACTACTGGTATCAGGTTGTTTATTTTTTTGGTAGCTGGAGTGCCAGTCATGCCACCAACCTACACGTTTTCCCTGTAAGTTGGAGGACCTGCTTGCAGATTAACGTCCTATCCATATTTAAATTATTCTGGGAATTGTTTAAATCTTGAAATAAGAAGTAGTATTTGCTTCTCTGTAGGTTTAGAACCGTGGAGGCCATTATTGCTTATACCAGGGGTGGGCAAAGTCATTCCTGGAGGGCTGCAGTGGCTGCAGGTTTTTGTTCCAACCCAATTGTAGTTCGTTCCGGCACCGCCGAGAGTGGCAGCCTTTTCAGCAGCTCCATGTATGACTGTATGTGTACTTTTCTATTTTTATTTATTGATCACTCCTATCACTTTATTTTTGTGAATTTCCCCTTGGGATTAATAAAGTATTTATCTACAGTGGTGTGAAAAACTATTTGCCCCCTTCCTGATTTCTTATTCTTTTGCATGTTTGTCACACAAAATGTTTCTGATCATCAAACACATTTAACCATTAGTCAAATATAACACAAGTAAACACAAAATGCAGTTTGTAAATGGTGGTTTTTATTATTTAGGGAGAAAAAAAAATCCAAACCTACATGGCCCTGTGTGAAAAAGTAATTGCCCCCTGAACCTAATAACTGGTTGGCCCACCCTTAGCAGCAATAACTGCAATCAAGCGTTTGCGATAACTTGCAATGAGTCTTTTACAGCGCTCTGGAGGAATTTTGGCCCACTCATCTTTGCAAAATTGTTGGAATTCAGCTTTATTTGAGGGTTTTCTAGCATGAACCGCCTTTTTAAGGTCATGCCATAGCATCTCAATTGGATTCAGGTCAGGACTTTGACTAGGCCACTCCAAAGTCTTCATTTTGTTTTTCTTCAGCCATTCAGAGGTGGATTTGCTGGTGTGTTTTGGGTCATTGTCCTGTTGCAGCACCCAAGATCGCTTCAGCTTGAGTTGACGAACAGATGGCCGGACATTCTCCTTCAGGATTTTTTGGTAGACAGTAGAATTCATGGTTCCATCTATCACAGCAAGCCTTCCAGGTCCTGAAGCAGCAAAACAACCCCAGACCATCACACTACCACCACCATATTTTACTGTTGGTATGATGTTCTTTTTCTGAAATGCTGTGTTCCTTTTACGCCAGATGTAACGGGACATTTGCCTTCCAAAAAGTTCAACTTTTGTCTCATCAGTCCACAAGGTATTTTCCCAAAAGTCTTGGCAATCATTGAGATGTTTCTTAGCAAAATTGAGACGAGCCCTAATGTTCTTTTTGCTTAACAGTGGTTTGCGTCTTGGAAATCTGCCATGCAGGCCGTTTTTGCCCAGTCTCTTTCTTATGGTGGAGTCGTGAACACTGACCTTAATTGAGGCAAGTGAGGCCTGCAGTTCTTTAGACGTTGTCCTGGGGTCTTTTGTGACCTCTCGGATGAGTCGTCTCTGCGCTCTTGGGGTAATTTTGGTCGGCCGGCCACTCCTGGGAAGGTTCACCACTGTTCCATGTTTTTGCTATTTGTGGATAATGGCTCTCACTGTGGTTCGCTGGAGTCCCAAAGCTTTAGAAATGGCTTTATAACCTTTACCAGACTGATAGATCTCAATTACTTCTGTTCTCATTTGTTCCTGAATTTCTTTGGATCTTGGCATGCTGTCTAGCTTTTGAGGTGCTTTTGGTCTACTTCTCTGTGTCAGGCAGCTCCTATTTAAGTGATTTCTTGATTGAAACAGGTGTGGCAGTAATCAGGCCTGGGGGTGGCTACAGAAATTGAACTCAGGTGTGATACACCACAGTTAGGTTATTTTTTAACAAGGGGGCAATTACTTTTTCACACAGGTTTGGATTTTTTTTCTCCCTAAATAATAAACACCATCATTTAAAAACTGCATTTTGTGTTTACTTGTGTTATATTTGACTAATGGTTAAATGTGTTTGATGATCAGAAACATTTTGTGTGACAAACATGCAAAAGAATAAGAAATCAGGAAGGGGGCAAATAGTTTTTCACACCACTTTTCAGCAGCTCCATGTATGACTGTATGTGTACTTTTCTATTTTTATTTATTGATCACTCCTATCACTTTATTTTTGTGAATTTCCCCTTGGGATTAATAAAGTATTTATCTATCTCTATCTCTCTACATTATAAGAAGCACTTATTGCTCTAAAAACACTTCTGCTTCATTTTAGTTATCTCCCTCGTTAAGATTTTGAACCCTTATTGCTTATTTAAGTCATAAACAGCTGCATTCTCGGTTTTTAATTGCTCCTTATTAGCAATAAGATGCAAATGACAAAAGAAAGCAGCAGTTATCCATTTTGCTTGTTACCCTTTACACCTGTGTGTATTTATCGTGCACTATTTGGTTTAATTAAATACTTGGAAGGAAAGAGAGAGAGAAAAGTGAAGGACTGAGAATTACCCGTCCGTTTTACACTTCAAAGTATTTGGATGATATCCTTAGAATGGAAAAAAAATCTAGGATATGAGAATGACTTGACATAGCAGAGTTAAAGCACTAACAAGCCATGAAATGTAATTATTGGCAAGGATTGTTTTCTAATTAAGCAACTGGGTTGGAACAAAAACCCGCAGCCACTGCGGCCCTCCAGGAATGACTTTGCCCACCCCTAGGTTACTCTGGCTACGTGTCAGTAACTGGCTGCTTTAAATTACACTCAAGTAATTCCTGAGGAGTTATTTTAAGGGTCTTCATGCCCCGATCTCCATACAGTTGTAGCTGGATTCTGTGATTTAACCTCCTCAGTGTGAACTCCCTCCTGACTGCGGCTCAAAATGTCAAACCGATTGTTACACGTCACCCTATGTGTGATCTGTGGTTAATTTTAATAGCATAGAATTCCGAGCCGGAGTCACAGGAACAAGTAATATGGCAGTTCAGGAACTGATGAAACTCCAGATAACTGCACATAACAGCACCTTCACATTTTTTTTTAACCCAGGAAAAAAAAAAAAAAGATCCAAAAGTAGGACGACATTTACTGCCATCTAGTGGATGAAATATGCTGCAAAAAAAAAATCATTAATATATCTTGGTGTTTACCTAATCTAAGGTAGACTCCTCAATAAACATGGGATAAGCCAGTGTTTCTCAACCTTTAAGTATTTGCAACCCGAGTTTTCATAAGTTTTAATCGCCCCCCCCCAATGTTTTTTGGAAAGGAGCCCACTAATACCACTTTTTTTTAATTAATGATATATCATAGATGCATATTTTATTATACCTACTTAACTTTTATCGACATTTATCTAACTCTATATATTTTTCTAGTATCAGAATGTAGTACAAGTTAATTTGTTTTGGTTTCAATAGATGTATCTCTATATATAATCTTCATTTGGATCTTGATCTTTGTTTGTCCATGAACGAATTAAAAGAAGCACTAGATGGCAGTAGAGAGACAGCAAAAACATAGGCATTGCATTAAGAATCTCCTTATACTACTGAAGACTGTAGTACTCCAGTCACACCTCAAAACACAGACATTCAAACTAAACAAATTGTTGTGCTTTAAATTAACTAATCTTTATATATAATCTTCATTTGTATCTTGATCTTTGTTTGTTCACGAATTCCATGCATGCGTAGACCACCTTCCAATTTAGTATGTTGTTGTTACTCACGGATGTCAACAATGTGCCGGAATAACGAAAGAGGTGGTGGACAGTGTTACGCTGGTTAGCTCCTGAGGCCTGGTTAGAGAATGAGATTGCCGAAGATAAAAGGTACATGCCTACGTATATTATGAATGAAAGACAGACAGTGGGTAAAATGAATGACAACGTAACAGCACGTTCCGGAAATTATTGTTACGTTGTAGCCAGCTAGTGCTGCACGTCTTAGTTGTACCCTGGCTTGCTCACATGTCAGTGAAGTGATCCCTATTTATGCTTTAAAGAGCCTGGATATTTATGTGTCCCCCTTTTATAACCATTGCTCCGTGTATATTACCGTACTCTTTGGATTGCCACAAAGCAACCTGCGAGATTGGAGAAAGGTTGAGAAGAGATCATGATAGGAAAAGACCGCGTCGTGAAAACGAGACGGACTGTGAATGGAGAGAAGCAGAAATGCTCCTACACCACCACATGATTACTATTCGGACAGTGATTCCGAGTAGGCCGTTCCTATCAAATCAATGTCCAAGGGTTTTGTTTTGTAATTTTGTTTCCCTTCTAACAAATCCTAATGCTGTGCGACGAAGGGCCCAGTTCACGACTGGCAGCCACGTTTAAACAGGGAGCCCTTCACAGACAACTTTAACATGCGCAACGTAGTTGGGCGCACATGGCTAGTTTTTCATATTTTCAATTCTTGTTTTCTTTTTTCACATCTTCGCTCCCCCTTTTTTGTTGGGATAAGCAGTCGCCAACTCAAAACACAATTGCAAGTGTAAAGCCAGATTTAGATCAAACTGAAACTGAACCATAGCTTCGCTCAAGGGGTAGCTGATAACGTCGTGAATTGGTCATCAGACATTTACTCGGAAAGTAAAACTGATGCATGATGCAACACTCTATGGACAAACCAAAGTAATATGCTCTGTGAATTCTGTTGCATGACGTTTTTAGAATGAGCTGAAACTGAACCTTTGTTTAAATGGAGTGATTAATGATGATGTGCGTTGGTCATCAGACGGTGACACGGAAAGTGAAACTGATGCACGATATGACACCGTATGACCGAACCACCATGATATGCTTGGTGAATTCAGTCATGCGACTGATGCAGTTTTAGAACAAACTGAAGCTGAACCAAATCAAGGAATAGTGATTATGTGAAATTGGTCATCGTATGTTTACACTGAAAGTGAAACTGGTGCAAGATAGGGCACTATATGAACGAACTGCCATGATATGCCTTGGGAATTCAGTCGTGTGAAGTTTACTCATCAATATTCATAGGAGAGGCAGATTCACTAACACAAAACACAGTGGCAAGCGTAAATCCAGGTTTTAGAACAAACTGAAACATTGCTCGAATCGAGGAATAGTGGTGAAGATGTGAATTGGTCATTTCACTGAAAGTGAAACTGGTGTATGATAGGGCACTGTACGGCCAAACCGCTGTAATATGCTCTGTGAATTCTGTCACATGAAGCTTAAGCGTGATGCAGTTTTTGAACAAACTGAAACCAAACCATCGCTCGAATCGAGAGACAGTGATGAAGATGTGCATCGGTCATCAGATGTTGACACACAAAGAAACTGATTTATGATGGGGCACTATATGAGCGCACCGGCATGATATGCCTGGGAAATTCAGTCGTGTGAAGTTTACTCATCCATATTCATGGGAGAGGTGGATTCGCCAACTCGAAACACAATGGCAAGCGTAAATCCAGTTTTAGAATAAACTGAAACTGAGCCATCGCTCGAATCGAGAGATAGCGATGAAGATGTGCATCGGTCATCAGATGCTGACACACCACAAAGTGAAACGGATTCATGATGGGGCACTATATGAGCGCAACGCCATGATATGCCTGGGGAATTCAGTTACGTGGTGTGGCAGTAAGCTGTGTGACAAAATTGTAAAATAATTGTGATTGAGTGCAGAGACAAGCAAGATGTCGGCCCCCTAAGCACTATTAACAATGTGGCAACTGTCAACGTCCATGTGAAAGTAAATGCGGAAGTCACTAAGCCTTGCGCTGTGGCAGCCTACACTAACACAAGGGCCCTGTCGATCGTGCACATCTGGCACTAACACATTCTACCTTCTTATGTGCAAACCTATAAGAAAAGTGCACAAAGAAACGTATTTCTACTGTCCTGATTGTGAGATTCGCTTGTGTGTTGGTGACTGTTCCTGAAAGTGTCACATAAAGGATGTGCACTAAATCTTCATCCGTACAGCAGAGGACACTCCACAGCCATTTCCTATTGTATGTACTGTGGACTAAGTGCCGGACACAGACAGGCAGACAAGGTAAATTCACCACCACACGTTTATTTACACTATTATATACAAATTAAAGTGCCACACAAACCCCCAATACTTCCCCAAAGTCCAGGCCAAACCACACTATGCCTCACTCTCCTCAGGCAGCCTCCTGCCTTGTCCTCTTCCACCCGACTCCAGCCTTGAATGAAGGGAGGCGTCCCCTTTTATAAGCACCCAGATGTGCTCCAGGTGTGCTCCGGCAATCTCCCACCGACATGCCCCAGTGTGGCGGAAGTGCTGGCTGCATCCCCGGAAGCACTTCCTGGTGTGGCGGAATGGCATTGGGGTGCCCCCTGGCGGAGACCACGGGCCCCTACAGGGTTGAGCTTCATAGCTCTGTACCCGTGGCCCCCAAAGGAACCAGGGCTGTCGCCCCCTTGTGGTCTGGAGAAGGCACAAGCCCTCCTCTGGTCTTCCTGGGCGTCCTGGCTGGATACCACCCCCAACGTCACCACCACAACGTTGACTTTTTCATATTTATATGTTTCGGTTACCTGTAATGTTGTTTTTCTTTTCTTCTTGTTGGCTCATTTTTCTCGGGGTGAATTCGGCTCTAAGGAGGCTTCATGTGCAGCATCTGGAGTTCCTTCAGTTGTTCTGCCTTTTTACTGGTCCCCAATCTTTTCACTTCCTTGACAGGAAGAAAAGATCTTTGACATGCAAATAACCTGCCTGGTTTGAGGGACTACATGCTGGGACAAGGTTTGGAATCCTTACCTGGCCGGAGCACCATTAAATTGGAAGTTCCAGGGAGAGCAATACTTACACTAGGTGGCAGCATCTCTGGGTATTGGTACCCAATCGGACACTCAGAAGGAATGCTGGGAATTGTAGTCCAGTAACGCAGCCCTGCTGGAATCTGTAGGTGCTGCTAGGGGGTGCTGCAGCGTAGTTACACTCCCAACTATTCATGACTTCCAAGTGCTTCCAACAGGCAAAACCCTGGCACCCGAAATACTCCTGGATCCTCCATAAGAGACCACACTGCTTTGTCCAGGCAAGTCGGACGTGGAGGAAGGAAGGCAGGCAACACTCAACTGGGAGGAGTAGCAGTGTGGTGGAGAGAGAAAAACACAACGTATATAACAATTTATATGAGGTATTTGTAATAAAGACCCCTTTTATTTGAACCGGGGACTATGTTTGTGTGTCATGTATGGGATTTGGGGGCTCAGTGACTCCACCCTAGCATTCACACTGCCTTTATGTCCATGTGTTTCCATCCGGCTCCTATTTGACGTGACCAATGAATAATTTCTCAGAGCCACCTTCTTCAAAGCCAGAAGTCTTTGACTTCCTTCAGACCATCTTTGACATTTTCATTAACAAATGATCACTCCTTGTTGGTTTCAAAATCATATTTTCATTCAATATGGGGGTTACTTGCATACCTGTAAGATTTGCCAAGTCCTCTTGGCTCCATTTTCTCCCTTTTTAGCCACTCCTTCTAAGAGAACCCACAAAGAGCTGGCGGCGGTCTGACACTTTTTAAAGATGCCTGTTTGCAATGGCTGAGAAATGCAGGTTTGAAATAAACTGGTTTTCTGCATCTTTAGCCAAGTTCTCTTTGTTCGTGTGTGAATGGTGGGTCGTGAACAAACACTCAAAGGCACAACCATGGAAACGGGACCTCCGAATTTTTTTTTTTTTTCCTTCTCTAAACCCACCCCAAAGGTGCCTCTTGCAGCGACTGACTGCGGCCACACAGCTGTGCCAGACAAGGAGCGCAAGAAGCGGCGCCCGACTCCAGGCGCACCAGTCCATGAGACGCTAAACAGACCGGGTCTGGGCAAACTGCCATTTTGAAGCTGCAGCTTAGAGAAGCATTAACTAACCTACTGTACTGTAGCTAAGGTCTCATGCTCTGTTTCCGCTCAATTATGGCTTTCTTTTTGCCGTTATATAAGGTCTGTATACGTCAAGTACCCTAATAGTAACGTCTTGTACAGAAATTCATCCTGACTCAATTGTTAAGAATCACTTAATGGTGAATGATAGACTTGAGGACACCAGTGGAAATTAAGGGGAAGCGTATGAAGGACTGAAGCCAGGAAGCACTTCTTTACTCGAGTTGTTGGAATTGTGGGAAATAAATAAAACTACTGTGACATGGAGAAAAAGCAGAAACCTTGACAACTGTTCAGAGGTGTCTGGTTGAGATACTGGGCCAGCTTAGTTATTGGCTAAACAGACGGGCTTTATGGACGTGAATTCTCATTTGCCTTATCTTATGTTCTCATAACTGCTGTTCCTTCAGAGTTCGCAAACTGCTGGCCATATATAGCATACTAGCTGTCCCCGACAGCTCTGCCCATGAAGTAGTGAATCAGGACAAACTTTAAAAATCAATAAAAATAAATAAAAAATGTAATTCTGGCCAAGCGGAAGGTAGATATGCTACAGGTGGCGCAGTGGTAGTGCTGGTAAGGAGATTGTGGGTTCGCTTCCCGGGTCCTCCCTGTGTGGAGAGCGCTTTGAGTAGTGAGAAAAGCGCTATATAAATGTAAAGAGATTTTTATTTATTTGCAATGTCGGACGTTGGCACTACATCCGATCGTGTTCACCTCTGATGGGTGAGCGCACCCCTGCGTAGGGAGGAAAGCACGTGGCTGTGATATCTCTGCCAATGAACAGGTACCCTCTAAAACACATGTAGCTCTGATCTATCTATCCATCTATCTAGTTAGTTAGTTAGTTGTGAAACACCTGGAAGGAAGTCCACACTCTTTTGGACATATTGTAGGTTTCTGATCTGCGGGACGGGCACCTTGTTCTGCACATATTTGCAGTTCTCATTCTCCTCGTTAGTTTAGAATGGAGCTTTGGTGAACTTTGATGTATTTTAATGCCTTCTAGATTATCTTCTATTTACCTTTCTGGGACACATTTATCCATTGTATAGCTTTTGAGTTGAGTAATTTCAATTTACAAACAAACCTTCAGAAATCTATGACAGGCAGATTTAATACCTTCCTACCTACCAACCTTCAATAGTTTGTCAGTGATGCCAAGCTAGGTGGACTGGCAGATAATCTAGAATCTGAGTCATTTCAGTGGGACTTGGGCAGAGTTGTGACAGAGGAAATTGAATGTAATGTATTACACCTTCCTCCTCTTCATCTTTTCCCACTTCTATGTGGGGTCAATGTACAGTACTTGATCAACCTTCTCCATACAGCCAGTCTAGCCCTCTTCCTTCAGATCTATTTTTGCTTTATCCTTCCACCACTTTGGCCTCCCTTGCTTCATAATTCCCCTGCACTTCCATTTCCCCTTGCTCTCTTGCCCACATCTTCATTCTCTCCTCCTCGCATGTCCGTGCCACTTCAACCTACTTTCCTGTACTTTCTTCGAAATCTCTCCAACTTTTGTTGTACCTATGATTGTCTCATTTCTTTGTATTTATACACATTCATCTCAACATTCTCATTTCTGCCACATCTCACTTCTTCTCCTGTGCGGTCTTTACTGCCCATGTCTCCGTTCCATACAGCATTGCTGGTCTTATCACAGTCTTAAACACTTCATCTTTAACCTTCAGCTTACTTCTGTCAAACCCAGCGACTTTAACATAATGATCCATTCATTCTTTTTCTAACGGTTCTTTCTGTCTTAGTCCTCCAAACCAGCAGTTATTTGGGTTTTCTTGGCTGTTTGGGCAGTGACTAGATGCCATTTTGTTTTCCTTTGTCATTTTGAAATACCAGTTCTTTTCACAGGTATGAATCTCCTTGCCTAAACAACGGGCTTCCTTCTCTGTACATCAAGGTGACCAACACTAAATTGAGGATCTTCACAATTTGGAACCTGGAGAAATTTGAGTTCAAGCTGATTTCTATGCGGGAATTATATCAGGTATTTTTTTTTTGGCTCTGTGTGTGTTTTGGTGGTGGATGATTGTTCTAGACACACTTTGCCATGTCTGATCCAAGATAGCTGGTATAGGTTTTCAAGATTTTTGTTCACTGGCTATATACTGTACAGTGTTTTAGTCCAGTATTTATTTTATAAAGCTGGTGGTGATGAACTGGGGGATCACAATCTGCAGGAGAATGAAAACCAGAGCAAGCAACACCAATGATAAAGTGGTAGAGATTAAAAGAGGAAGGAATTAGGAACAGGTGTAGGGAGAACGTCTGAAATGCAGTGCAGTCACCTGAGAGAGTGGAGAAGAATAGCAAAGTTTTTTATTAATAGTAGGTGAAGAGGTGTTGGGTAGGACAACAGGGAGAAGCCCTCCTGCAGACAAAGACACATGGTGGTTGAACAAAGAGGTGCAGGATGTGATAAAGGCTACAAAGACGACATGGCACCAATCGGGGAAGGAGGTAAATAGAGAATTGTATAGCAATAAAAACAAGGAAGCAAAGATGGAAGAGCTAAGGCACAAGCTTTGGAGGATGTGTATGATAAACTGGAGACAGGAGAAGGGAGAGAGACACCATGATTTATAGAATAGTGAGAGATTTTAGTTGGATAAGGCAGATCAAAGCTGAGCAAGGTGTGATCTTAGATGAGCATTAAAAGATCAAGAATAGATGGAAGCGGTACTTTGGGGAGCTGTTGAAATGAAGAAAATCCAAGGGTTGTATTTGGGGGTTATTCTTGGTAGTCACCCTTCATTTGGGATTATAAGGAGGGAGAAAGTAAAGGAGGCCCTGAAAAGATTGAAAAATGGAAAGACAACAGGATTGGATGAAATACCAACAGAATTGTGAAAGAGTTTAGGAGATGAGAAAGATGTGTTGTGAGATCTAATGCAGAAGATCTACGAACAAAAGAGAACACCAGATTAGTGGAGGAACAGTGGGATTGTACCCATTTATAAGGAGATGGGCAATACAGTATAGAGGAATAAAACAGATATTGCATCCAATTAAAATTTGTAAAAGGGTTAGGGAGAGAGGTGACATTCCACGTCCCAAGAGCCAGCTTCTGTAGCCGAGGATCGGACCGCCAAGGTCCCCGCCTTCGGCCACCACCCAACTCACACTGCACCCGACCTCCTTGGCCCCTCCCATAGGTGGTGAGCCCATGGGAAGGGGGACCCACGTTGCCTCTTCGGGCTGTGCCCGGCCGAGCCCCATGGGTGCAGGCCCGGCCACCAGGTGCTCGCCATCGAGCCCCAACTCCAGGCCTGGCTCCAGAGGGGGGCCCCGGTGACCCGCATCGAAAGGAGTCAGATGAGGTGGCTCGGGCATCTGATCAGGATGCCTCCTGGACGCCTCCCTGGTGAGGTGTTCCGGGCACGTCTAACTGGGAAGCGGCCCCGGGGAAGACCCAGGACACGCTGGAGGGACTATGTCTCTCGGCTGGCCTGGGAACGCCTTGGGATTCTCCCGGAAGAGCTAGAAGAAGTTGCCGGGGAGAGGGAAGTCTGGGCATCTCTGCTGAAGCTGCTGCCCCCGCGACCCGACCTCAGATAAGCGGAAGAGGATGGATGGATGGATGTTAGGGAGAGAAGACTAGGGAAGAGACCACCGTAGGTAGTTTGGCTTAATGCCTGGGAGATGAACACCTGATTCAGTCTTTGCATTGAAACAGCTCATAGAGAAACATAAAAAAAACCAAGCATAAGATGTTTATTGATACGGAGAAGGCTTAGGAAGGAGGACCACGTCAAGGGGTCTACAGGGACATGAGAGAGAGAAAGGAGCCCCAGAGAAGTGTGGTGAGGATTGTCTCAGTTAGAGGAGGTCTGCTCCAGACCAGGTCTTTGATCTGGCGATGGGTGTGTGGAGTCGTGGGATTATAGGCCAGTCCCCCTGGTGCTGCTTTGTGCGGATTGACATTTTGTTGTATAGCACCAGAAAAGAGGAAGTTGGAAGAATGGAGAAGGGCTTTGGGGAGATTGAGAGTGGAAGGTAAATAGGAGGAAGACAAAATGTATGAGGTTTAATGATGAATAGGACTGAGAAGTTAGCCTGCAAGGAGTGCTACTGAAAAGAGTGGAGAGGTTTAAATATCTAGGATCAGTGGTAACCCAAGATGGAAAACTAAATGCAGAGATAACCCATAGACAGCTATTGGGAGTATTCTGTGAACAAAATAGTAAGGTGAAGGTTAAAGGTCAGGCTGTTAAGACAGTGCTGCTAAGGCCAGTAATGATTTATGGATTGTTCTTACCTTACAATTTGATGATATTGGAGTATGTGGTGGTCTCCCATTGCACTGCTTAAATAAGCAGATTTGTTAAATTGGCACACAAAATGAAGAATTAAAAAAAAAAAAAAAGACCACCTCTTCTCACCAACTTATTTATAGACCACTTTATTAAATACAGAATGGTACTCCTTAGACTTCTCTATTCTCAAATTTTTGGAAGCATTAGTGCAGAGGACTGATGTTAGAAGAATGAAGTGGATAGGACTGGTGGCCTGTTCTTGTCCAGATTGTTCTAATAGTTTAAATGAGAGCTGCAATTGTTAACACTCGGAATGCCAACCACAAGAATTTTTTTCATGTGCCAACTACAAGTTAACTTGGTATTTTTTCTATTACAAAAATTGAGTTTTGCTTCGTAAAAATGCATTTATTGAATTATTAAAATAACACTCTAATTTTTACAGTGGCATCCAGAACAAATTAACCTCTTGTCACTGTGGCAGTGAAGGTGTCAATTTTTACTTCACGTGTGGGCTGCCAAATGTGTCACGTTATCGGTTTCAAATGATTGATTTTGGTATGCGGGTGTAATTTGGGAAAAGGGGCAGTAGGAAGGAAAGTTTTCTTAATTTGCTTAAAAGTGTGATTTTGTTTTTTTAATGTGTGTTGTTTGTGTTTTTATATCAAGGGAGTTTATGAGGGAAGCGGAGATCAACTCTTCTATGACCCCAGTGACTCCTGGGATGCAGATGGGGCTTGCCAGTCTCCTCGAAGGTAAAACGGTCTTCACGAGATTAAATGTTGTAAGAGCCATTTCCTAGTTACATAAGATTCATAAATATTTTACTAGATGATTTAAAATATGAAAAATTTAACACGCATCAGTAAATATACAATAAACTGACCATATCCAACTATAAGGAATACTTCCAAGGGTAAAAGTGTAATGATAAAAATCCTGGAGCTTCACTTTTTGTGTTTTGCAGCATTATGATAAAATCCTTTAAATTTACCCACCAGCCACAACAAGCAATACTCAATACCCTAGAATCAAGTCAAGTCAAGTTGGGGCGCATACACTGGTACAGTGCGTTGCCGCATCCGCTACACGATGAAACAACTCCGGATCCTAGTTTGCAACCCCCCAGGCAGACACGCGGTCCAGTCCCACCCTCCCGAAATGACCCTCTATCTGCCGCAGCCAGGTGTTACGTGGGCGACCCCTTGGCCTTTGAGCCAAGCACTTAGAGCTACATTATTTGTATGAAAATGTGCTATATAAATGTTGTCGTTGGCCTGGTCCAGCCACTCTGGTCCCCAACAATGAGGATCTTATGAGCCGGATCACCCTTGGGGGAAGCAAGCCACATGGCCGTAGTGCCGTCACTGACGTTCCCTCACAATGCAGGTAATGTGCCTCAATGTGACTCCATGAGCAACACAAAGTCAAACCAGCGGTACCCAAGGATTTTCTGGAGTGACACCAAAGCAGTCCAGTCTTCGTCTCAGGTCACTGAATAGCGTCCATGTCTCGCAACCATATAGCAAGACAGGAAGCACCAGGATTCTAAAGACTTGGACCTTCGTCCTTTTTCAGATATCGGTGGCGCCACACACACTTTTCCAGTGACCTCATGACCCCCCCCATGCTCTCCCAATCCATCTACTGACTTCATAGGAAGAGTCACCAGAGACATGACTGTCACTGCCAGGGTAGGTGAACTTCTCGATGAGGTCAACACTCTCTCCGCAAACAGACACACTGCTGATGGCCGTGCCTAAGAGGTCATTAAAGGCCTGGATGTTGGTTTTTATCCAGGACACTCACAAGCCCAGACACTCCGAGATATCGCTCAGTCTGTTGAGCACCCTGATCAGAGCCTCCATGGACTCCGCGAAGATCACAGCATCGCCAGCAAAGTCAAGATCAGTGAATCTTTCTTCACCAACAGATGCCCCACAGCCGCTGGACCCCACGACCCCAGAATGAAAAAGCCAAAAATGATTTTAGGGTGTGTTTTTTTGTTTTTTTTTTTTTTTTCCTTATTAAAAATAAAAACTGAAACGTCCAATCGACACAAGTATTCACGTACTGCAATGTCCATCTTGTAGCGTGGTGACCAGAACTGCACACAGAACTCCATATGAGGTCTCACTAGTCCATGATACAATCTGAGCAGAGCGTCCCTCGATTTACTTTCCAGTTTTTGTAATACAACCAAACATTTTATTGTCCTTTTTTAATGCTTCTGCATGTTGCGTGGATAATGAGAACGTTAGCACAAACCCCTAAATCCTTTACACAGGTTGCTTCCCGTAGCTCAGCGTCTCCCATCTTGTATTTATAACTGACGTTCCTTTGGCCCACGTGTAGCACTTTTCTCCATTATTCTGCATTCTCTAAGTGGTCACCCACTTCTGTACCTCATCCAAGGTTCCCAGAGTCATTTTTGTTACCTCCTCAGTATCTGCCATTCCTTCAGATTTAGTACCCTTTTGCGAATTTCACAAGTTTACTAACTGTACTAAAAATATAAACCATAAAAATGAATTGTCCCAAGACTGCCCTTGAGGAACCCTCCGGATGACCTCATTTTCCTCTTCTCTGTACTCTTTGTATCCTGATGGTTCACTAAATTGAGCTCCGGTTTTATAAGTTGTCTCTGAGGCCTACAGCTTCTCGTTTCAGAATTGATCTTCAGTGTGGGATGATGGACTTTGTGAAAGTCTCAGTAAATTCTGCTTTTCTTTTGTCAACAATTGAAGTTGTCTGTTCAAAAACAAAATCTGAAAGTTTTGATTTGGCAGGATCTTCATTTAAGAAAGCAATGGTGCCTGTTATTTAGTGTATTCATAGTTTTCTAATTTATTATTTCTTATCCATCCATCCATTATCCAACCTGCTATATCCTAACTACAGGGTCACGGGGGGTCTGCTAGAGCCAACACAGGACACAAGGCAGGAAGCAAACCACTGCAGGGCGCACACACACACACACACACACACACACACATCAAGCACACAGTAGGGCCAATTTAGGATGGCCAATGCACCTAACCTGCATGTCTTTGGACTGTGGGAGGAAATCCACGCAGACACGGGGAGAACATGCAAACTGCACGCAGGGAGGACCTGGAAAGTGAACCCAGGTCTCCTTACTGCTACCCCTGCGCCACCGTGCCGCCCATATTTCTTATTATCCATCCATCCATTGTTTCCCGCTTATCCGAGGTCGGGTTGCGGGGGCAGCAGCTTGAGCAGAGATGCCCAGACTTCCCTCTCCCCAGCCACTTCTTCTAGCTCTTCCGAGAGAATCCCAAGGCGTTCCCAGGCCAGTCGAAAGACACAGTCCCTCCAGCGTGTCCTGGGTCTTCCCCGGGGCCTCCTCCCGGTTAGACGTGCCCGGAACACCTCACCAGGGAGGCGTCCAGGAGGCATCCTGATCAGATGCCCGAGCCACCTCATCTGACTCCTCTCGATGCGGAGGAGCAGCGGCTCTACTCTGAGCCCCTCCCGGATGACTGAGCTTCTCACCCTATCTTTAAGGGAAAGCCCAGACACCCTGCGGAGGAAACTCATTTCAGCCGCTTGTATTCGCGATCTCGTTCTTTCGGTCGCTATCCATAGCTCATGACCATAGGTGAGGGTAGGAACATAGATCGACTGGTAAATTGAGAGCTTCGCCTTGCGGCTCAGCTCCTTTTTCACCACGACAGACCGATGCAGCGCCCGCATTACTGCGGATGCCGCACCGATCCGCCTGTCGATCTCACGCTCCATTCTTCCCTCACTCGTGAACAAGACCCCGAGATACTTGAACTCCTCCACTTGGGGCAGGATCTCGCTACCAACCCTGAGAGGGCACTCCACCCTTTTCCAGCTGAGGACCATGGTCTCGGATTTGGAGGTGCTGATTCTCATCCCAGCCGCTTCACACTCGGCTGCGAACCGATCCAGAGAGAGCTGAAGATCACGGCCTGATGAAGCAAACAGGACAACATCATCTGCAAAAAGCAGTGACCCAATCCTGAGCCCACCAAACCGGACCCTTATTTCTTATTATAGTTTCCATAATTTTGCATGACAAAGAAGTAAGACGTATTGGTCTATGATTACCCAGATCCATTTTGACTCCTTTCTTGAAGAGCGAAGTTGCCTTTGCAACTTTCCAGTCCTCAGTTACTTCTCCTTTCTAAATGACTTCTGAAATATGACTAATAAGGGGTTATAGATGACGACATCTTCAAGTACAGATGATCAGATCCCATCAGGTTAATTGATAAACACTTGAAGCATATCTGACTCTTCTATGTTAAAATCTATGCTATTTCCTTCCTAATTTTCAGAAAGCATTTGAAGAGGTGCCACACGAGAGTTTGGGCATCAAACTAAAAAGTAGGGAGTTCAGGGTGTGTGGTGTGTAGGTGGGTGCAGATTTGACAGACACACACACACAGAGGAAGCAGAGGGTCCTCGCAGGTGGCGCACTGGTAGTGCTGCTGCTTTGCAGTAAGCAGATTGTGAGTTCACTTCCCGGTTCCTCCCTGTGTGGATAGCGCTTTGAGTACTGAGAAAAGCGTTATATAAATGTAATGAATTATTATTACTAGGGTTATAGTGTGAGGTACCTTATCAGAATGGAGTGAAATTAAGCGTGGTGACCAGCAGGGGTCAGCGCTGGGGCCGCTGCTCTATATTTGGATGGAAATATAAGTAACAAGCTGGTTAAGTTTGCAGATGATACCAAGATAGGTGGATTGGCAGATAATCGAATCCATGGAGTCATTACAGAGAGATTGGGGAGATTTGTGTACGATGACATTTAATGTAAGTAATGTAAAAATGTGAGATCTGAACACACATTGCAAGTTCTGAAAATTGAAAGTACACCTTTTGAGAAGGATCATAGTGGACTTGATACAATCAATTGCCAGATGGTGTTCAGAAGCCATTAAGAAGGCTAACAATGTCAGGTTATATAGCACCTTGATGTCTGGAGTACAAGTCACAGGAGGTTCTGCTGAAGTCTTTTTAACACACTGATGAGGCCTCATCTGGAGTATTGGGTGCAGTTTTGGTCTCCAGGCTACAAAAAGGACATAACCGCACAAGAGAAAGTCCAGAGAAGAGCAACAAGGCTGATTAAAGGGGGCTATAGGGGATGAGTTATGAGGAAAAATGAAAAGAGCTGAGCCTTTAATGGAGATGAAGAGGAAACCTGACTGAAGTGTTTAAAATTTATGAAGGGAACTAGTCCAGTGGATCAAGGTGGTGACATTAAAATGAGTTCATCAAGAACATGGGGACGTAGTAGGAGAGGGTAAGGGTAAGTTTTTTCGCACAAACATTTGGAAGTTTTTCTTTACACAGAGGACCACAGAGACATGGAATAAGTGACCAAGTAGTGTGGTGGACAGTAGGACTTTAGGAACTTTCATGACTAGACTTGATGTTAAGTGGAGAGGACTGGTGAGCTCTGTTGGGCTGAATGGCTTGCTTTTATCTTGGCTGTTCTAAAAACACGGGGACACCGTTGGAGAATTGTTAAGGGTAAATTTCAGACACACTACAGAAAGTTTTCCTTCTCACAGAGAACCACAGGCACATTAAATTACCAAGTAGTGTGGTAGACCACAGGACTTTAGGGAATGTCATATTTCCACTTGATATTATTTTGGAGGAATTAGGTGGATAGGACTGGCGAGCTTTGAGTTCAATGGTCTGTTCTTATCTAGATTGTTCTAATGTTCTTCACTATTATTCATCATGAGTTTTGCAGTTGAGCCTATTAAATTTTGTGCTGCTTACAAGAAGCAGTTAATTGTTTCTTCATAATTCATTTCAAGGGACCTATAGAATTTGTTTTTAATATCCATCTGCTACCTTAACTTTAATAATTGGACTTTAGGGCCACAGAGAGCCTAAGTCTGTCCCCCCCAGCATCAAGTATTGGGCACAAAGTAGGAATCAGAGACTGATCACAATGGGCCAGTTTAGAGTTTCCTTTCAAAATAATTTGCACATCTGGGGGTTATAGCCAGGGCTGCCCTTTGTCACCGATTCTGTTCATAACTTTTATGGACAGAATTTCTAGGCACAGCCAGGGTGTTGAGGGGGTCCGGCTTGGTGGACTCAGGATTGGGTTACTGCTTTTTGCAGATGATGTTGTCCTGTTTGCTTCATCAGGCCGTGATCTTCAGCTCTCTCTGGATCGGTTCGCAGCCGAGTGTGAAGCGGCTGGGATGGGAATCAGCACCTCCAAATCAGAGACCATGGTCCTCAGTCGGAAAAGGGTGGAGTGCCCTCTCAGGGTTGGGAGTGAGATCCTGCCTCAAGTGGAGGAGTTCAAGTATCTCGAGGTCTTGTTCATGAGTGAGGGAAGAGTGGAGTGTGAGATCGACAGGCGGATCGGTGCGGCGTCCACAGTGATGTGGGCTCTGCATCGGTCTGTCGTGGTGAAAAAGGAGCTGAGCCATAAGGCAAAGCTCTCAATTTACCAGTCGATCTATGTTCCTACCCTCACCTATGGTCATGAGCTATGGGTAGTGACCGAAAGAACGAGATTGCGAATACAAGCGGCTGAAATGAGTTTCCTCCACAGGGTGTCTGGGCTTTCCCTTAAAGATAGGGTGAGAAGCTCGGTCATCTGGGAGGGACTCAGAGTAGAGCCGCTTCCCCTCCGCATCGAGAGGAGTCAGATGAGGTGGCTCGGGCATCTGATCAGGATGCCTCCTGGACGCCTCCCTGGTGAGGTGTTCCGGGCACGTCTAACCGGGAGGAGGCCCCGGGGAAGACCCAGGACACGCTGGAGGGACTATGTCTCCCGGCTGGCCTGGGAACGCCTTGGGATTCTCCCGGAAGATCTAGAAGAAGTGGCCGGGGAGAGGGAAGTCTGGGCATCTCTGCTCAAGCTGCTGCCCCCGCGACCCGACCTCGGATAAGTGGAAGAGGATGGATGGAAGTTATAGGAGGTCAATTGGGGTATTTAAACTTCAAGAACATGCATACTCAACATAGACCAGAGCAGGGGCCTCATTCATAAAGCTGTGAGTATGGAACTTCCTATGCAAAGTCGGGATTTATTTAAAACAAAATAAAACTCGACAGCGGAACATGCATATATTTAGAGTTACTCTGGCCCATTTATTTGCAAAATTTTCAAGAAACTGGGAAATGACAATACCCTTGACCAATCGGGCAAATTCAGCCAAATGGCAACTCCTACATACAATAATTCATATCACCGAGCTGTTATAATGTGTGTTGACATGACAAACGTGACACCTTGGAAATGATGAATGTGATGTGTGGAGTACAAGTCACAGGAGGTTCTGCTCAGGTCTTTATAATGCACTGGTGAGGCCTCATCTGGAGTTCTGTGTGCAGTTTTGGTCTCCAGGGTATAAAAAGGACATAACAGCACAAGAAAAAGAGGAGAGCAACTAGGCTGACCCAGGGCTACAGGGGATAAGTTATGAGGAAAGAATTAAAAGAGCTGAGCGTTTACAGTTTAAACAAAAGGAGATGAAGAGGAGACCTGACTGAAGTGTTTAAAATTATGAAGGGATGTAGTCCAGTAGATCTAGACTGTTATTTTATAAAGGGTTCATCAAGAACATGGGGACACAGTTGCAAACATAAGAGAGAGATTTCACACAAACACGAGGAACTTTTTCTTCACACTGAGAACAACAGACACATGAAATAAGTGACCAGGTAGTGTGGTAGACAGAAGGACTTTAGGGATCTTTATAGTTCCAACATAACATCAGTCTGCCTTTAAAGTGGATAAGACTGGCGAGCTTCGTTGCTTGAATGGCCTGTTCTCATCCAGATTGTTCTATTGTTTTAAGAAAAAACTCCCAATAGCCCCACCTTTGCAGTCCAGCACATGCTGGCTTGGAGCAAACATTCAGATCTTTTGTGAACTTGGTTTGATGATTCACATGGGCTCTGTTTTGTGGAGACAAAAATCAATATCACAAGTAATAATTGGATAATAGATAGAATGGTGATTTGGCCTATTCTCAGATGCCTTTGCAGAGTCTTAATCATATCAGACTCTACAACGACGTGGAGAACTGGAAGGATTTCAGATGATCTTTCCCTGGAGCAGTTCTTCATTTTTACCTTTTTGTTTTTTCCCCTCAAATTAGATCCGGTAAAGTTTAGCTCCAGTTTCAGTTGGAGGTGTTGAATGAAATGTAGTCGTGATGCAAATAAGGGAGATGCAGAGAATGTGTTGGCATGAAGGCCCATAGCAGTGGAGTCCCATAAAGAGTCTCACTCGTTTTTTTTTTTTTTATTATTATTTAGTGACCACGGTTGTTCCCCCAGTCGTAGTAGATAAAAAGTACAGCACTCTGTCTTCAAGGGGACAGAGGTGGCGTTCTAACGTTCGTTGCTCTGCCTTCATCAGGGATGGCCAATGTAACTCAATCACTGTGTACATCACTACAGGCCCAAAAAACAATCCTTTCATACCCACTTCAAAACTTCTTGTGATGGCAAGTGTAATAACTCAGGTTTTGTTTGATTCAGTGTAACTGTATTTCTAATGCTGATGTCATAATCTTTCAGCAGTTCTGCATGACAAACTGAAAACCATTGCAAAAATGTGTTGAAAATTGAAGTACTATGGTGTTGTACCATGTTAGCCATTATGAATGTAGAGAAAAGCCAAGCAAAATGACACCATTTATTGGCTAACTAAAAAGTTTACAATATGCAAGCTTTCGAGGCAACTCAACTTGTCTGGAAAGCTTTCATATTGTAAACTTTTTACAGGTGCTGGTCATAAAATTAGAATATCATGACAAAGTTGATTTATTTCAGTAATTCCATTCAAAAAGTGAAACTTGTATATTAGATTCATTCATTACACACAGACTGATGTATTTCAAATGTTTCTTTTAATGTTGATGATTATAACTAACAACTAATGAAATTAGAATATCAATTAAGACCAATGCAAAAAAAGGATTTTTAGAAATGTTGGCCAACTGAAAGGTATGAACATGAAAAGTATGAGCATGTACAGCACTCAATATTTAGTTGGGGCTCCTTTGGCCTGGATTACTGCAGCAATGCGGCGTGGCATGGAGTCGATCAGTCTGTGGCACTGCTCAGGTGTTAGGAGAGCCCATGTTGCTCTGATAGTGGCCTTCAGCTCTTCTGAATTGTTGGGTCTGGCGTATTGCATCTTCCTCTTCACAATACCCCATAGATTTTCTATGGCGTTAAGGTCAGGCGAGTTTGCTGGCCAATCAAGAACAGGGATACCATGGTCCTTAAACCAGGTACTGGTAGCTTTGGCACTGTGTGCAGGTGCCAGGTCCTGTTGGAAAATGAAATCTGCATCTCCATAAAGTTCGTCAGCAGCAGGAAGCATGAAGTGCTCTAAAACTTCCTGGTAGACGGCTGCATTGACCTTGGACCTCAGAAAACACAATGGAGCAACACCAGCAGATGACATGGCACCCCAAACCATCACTGACAGTGGAAACTTTACACTGGACCTCAAGCAACGTGGATTCTGTGCCTCTCCTCTCTTCCTCCAGACTCTGGGACCTTGATTTCCAAAGGAAATGCAAAATTTACTTTCATCAGAAAGCAGCAGTCCAGTCCTTTTTGTCTTTAGCCCAGGCGAGACGCTTCTGACGCTGTCTCTTGTTCAAGAGTGGCTTGACACAAGGAATGCGACAGCTGAAACCCATGTCTTGCATACGTCTGTGTGTGGTGGTTGTTGAAGCACTGACTCCAGCTGCAGTCCACTCTTTGTGAATCTCCCCCACATTTTTGAATGGGTTTTGTTTCCCAATCCTCTCCAGGGTGCGGTTATCCCTATTGCTTGTCCACTTTTTTCTACCACATCTTGTCCTTCCCTTCGCCTCTCTATTAATGTCCTTCGACACAGAGCTCTGTGAACAGCCAGCCTCTTTAGCAATGACCTTTTGTGTCTTGTCCTCCTTGTGCAAGGTGTCAATGGTCGTCTTTTGGACAACTGTCAAGTCAGCAGTCTTCCCCATGATTGTGTAGCCTACAGAACTCGACTGAGAGACCATTTAAAGGCTTTTGAGTTAATTAGCTGATTAGAGTGTGGCACCAGGTGTCTTCAATATTGAACCTTTTCACAATATTCGAATTTTCCAAGATACTGAATTTGGGACTTTCATTAGTTGTCAGTTATAATCCTCAACATTAAAAGAAATAAACATTTGAAATACATCAGTCTGTGTGTAATGCATGAATCTAATATATAAGTTTCACTTTTTGAATGGAATTACTGAAATAAATCAACTTTGTCATGATATTCTAATTTTATGACCAGCACCTGTATTACTCTACCAAGACCAAACAGTGTTGCTGTTCATCATAATGACGTTCTGCTGGGTGAATGACGTTTACAGCTGGCACAATCTCTTAAAAATAGCACTATGCAGCGAGTGGACTGTTACAGTGGAATATCTCCGCTTCGAAAGACATCCCGGCAGACATAGCGAGGAGTCGGGGCGCCCTGTGAATTAACATCCCCACAGGTAGGAGATGGACGCAGTTCATGGACAGGAGGCAGAAGCAGAGCTAGCAAGGCTGCAGAGGTGGTAACACAAGCCACCTCTTCCTAGCATATTTCTCACCAACGTAAGATCCCTCAAAAAAGACGGGCAAGTTGAAGCGAATAAGATCATTAAGGACAGTTGCATTCTGCTATTTACCAGAGACCTGGCTTCATTCACTCGTTCCGGATACAGCTATCGAGTTAGCAGGCCGCACAGTACACTGGCAGGACTGGACTGGAGACTCTGGTAAGAGAAAAGGAGATTATGTCTGTAAGTCAACCCCACCTGGTGTACTAACACTCAGATACTCTACACAACAGATGACATTCATGCTTGCTTGCATAAGCGCCATCTGTTTGCTGCATCTTTTTCATTACGTGCACGCCTCGAACATAGAAGCTTTGTTCAAACTCTGAACCATATTTCTATCGAATTTAGCGTTCGAACTCTGGAACGTTTGAAGTACGAGGCACCACTGTACATATAAATGGTTATTTTCTTCACTAAAAGAGGTCTGGTCATTTTTAAATGTGAAAACTCCTAAGTGTGAAAACTTGATGGACTCCATATTCAGTCCATCAAGCCCGTTTTGCTTAGCTCGTTGTCCCAACATCTCATCCAGATCCTTCTTAAAGGTTGTCCAGGTTTCTGCCTCGAGTCCATGTCCATGTTTGTTCTAATTTTATTAAAAGTGGGATCAGATCCTGTAAAGCACGGGTTATCCGCCTTTTTTCATCCCATTTATCATGTGGCATATTTTTGAAAGTTACCCTGACTTTGTTTTGTTCAGTAATATGTCAATCAAATTCATTATGGTAGAGGTATAAACACAAAGGGGGAAATTAAGATATTTTAACATTTTTATTCAAGTTACTTAAGTTTAAGAATTTAAGCTCCAATAACAATAATAATAGCACTTATTTAGAAACTAATGATGAGCAGATACCACTATCCCACAACCAGGGCTCTTTCTGGGCATGTGGCCTCTAGTGGTCGGGGTACATTACTGCAGCCCCATGTAGATTCCTTCCTTTCTTTATTTTGTTTAGAAAAAATTTGTCTGGACTGGACCGGAACACACATATTTATTGTCTGCACTCCGAACAGCGCACACTGTTACCCAGGAATGGCTCTGGAAGACTCAACTTTGTTTAAAATAAATAACAATGTAGACCTACAGAACACTTCCACTCAAAGCAAATGTCCGATTTATATTTTCACATTCTAGTGCTATTCGGTCTTAACGTCTGATGGCCTGCACAGTCCACCAATAACATGAACAGCAGCAATGATGATGCCAACAATAATAATCCCCAAACTCTAGCATAGAAGAGACCGAGATGGTGAAATAAATTTAAATGATCAAAACGGCAACAGGACTTGAGTGAATTGCTAAAAGCTGATTTAATCCAAACTGTAATAGTCTCCCAAACAGACATTCATTAAAACTTTGTCCTCTATTGCTCACCACCATTTGTGGGCGCCCTAAAGCAATTGTCCTTTTATTTTGGAAAGATATTATTTGCATACACAAGCATACGGTATATAGGAATTGTGGGTAAAGGTTCCATCCATCCATCTTCCTTTTTCCAACCCGCTGAATCCGAACACAGGGTCACGGGGGTCTGCTGGAGCCAATCCCAGCCAACACAGGGCACAAGGCAGGAACCAACCCCGGGCAGGGTGCCAACCCACCGCAGGACACATACAAACACACCAAGCACACACACATTAGGGCCAATTTAGAATCGCCAATCCACCTAACCTGCATGTCTTTGGACTGTGGGAGGAAATCCACGCAGACACGGGGAGAACATGCAAACTCCACGCAGGGAGGACCCGGGAAGTGAACCCGGGTCTCCGGTAGCGCTGCTGCCTCGCAGTTAGAAGTTTTCAATGTATTAATTTAAATGACGTGTATGTTGCAGTAATGTCTTAGTTTAAAGAAAAAAATATGTAGAATGCTACCATCATCTAAAAGCACACGTTTGTTTGGTAGTAAAAGAGATAACTATAGAACTCCCAATTACAGTTTTAGCAATAAATTGAACATTTTTTTCACTCAATTTTCTTTAGAGAAGCATTTAAAAGCAATAAATAAAGACTCCTGCTCTAGCCGGATTACTAGTTATTTTCTGAAATGGCGCTCTTTGAATTTTTCTGAGACGGTCTTGTAAATGGAAACTCAACGTTCTCAGACTGTGAATTTGAGGTCCTAAATACTTCACTGTCTCCAGTCCTTTTCTCCAGACCTCACTGTACACGTCGGGCAGTGGTGATTCCTCTCAAAGCAAAGGGGGTGGCGGGGCACCATTTACAACTTTGCCTAGGGCAGCAAAAATCCTAGAACCGGCTCTGCCCACAACGAAACGCAGTCGATGAGCGCACACACACATCAGTGAGACGCTTGGTCTTGCTTTTCACTGATGATTTTGGGTATTCTTGGCGCTGTTGTTGAAAGAGCAAGTCTTGTGTTGTCTTCGAGAACTAATTGAGATCTTCACGACTTTAACTTAGCAAATTTCCCCCTGGTTTTGGGAACCACTGCCGTAAAGGGTTGCTTACTGTTAAGCGTATTTCCGTATAAGTTTAACGACTTTTTTTTTTTTTCTTCTTCTCCACAGGCGCCGAAGCTCTTTGACAAGGAGATATTCAGATAGCTGCTGGGACAAAGGTACTTTGTGAATTCCCTGTTGTCGTGTATGTATAATCAGTGCAGGATTTACGTATAAGCTACACAAGCTATAGCTTAGGGCCCCCGCCTTCTTGGGGGCCCCCAAAACAAATTGTCTGAGTGAGCAATTGTCATATATACTTAAATATACTACAGCATTATTTGTCCCAATCAGGCCCGGCCTTAGGCATAGGCGAAGTAGGCGACCGCCTAGGGCCCCGGATCGACTCCTTGGTCTAATTTTCACGCATTTCACAGAGCTTCCAGGGGGGCTCCACCCCCCTCAGGGGGCCCCTGGACCCCCCTTTCGCCTAGGGCCCCATAATACCTAAGACCGGGCCTGTGTATAATGTAACTCAGTGACTGAATGCTATGGTAATCTCCTGTTCAAATATGTGATTTTGATTCTCTTAACAACTAGCTGAAATACCCAGCGTTGCCCAGGTATTTGTTTTTTAATTGTTTGAGAAAAACATAATAAAACACAAAATTAAAAATAAATTAACAAACAATAAAAACTCACTAATATCCTAGTCTTGCGGTCTTGTATGTATGTTATCATCCAGTTGACCCTCAGAAATGGCCAACTATTTAATTTGAAAAGCAACAGGGGCGCGGTGCTGCTTAAACGTAAAGAATGCTGGCAGTCACCTCCAGTTCACCCTCTGGTGGTCGTTCCAAGTGTCAACTGGATGATAACATGCATACAAGAGTGCAAGATCAAAGAAGGGGGTGGGTTAGGGGTGATTTCACCCTACGGTATTTTTAGTCAACCATTGAGAAACATGAGTACCAAGTTTCATGAAAATCGCTCCAGCCGTTCAGAAGTGATGCTGGAACATACATTCATACACAGATTAACATTTTTATATATATATACTAGGGGGCTTTGCCCCCAGATCGCTTCACTCGCCAACCCCCATGTTTGGTTTTCCAGATACACACTTTTAAGATTTTTTTTTCTTTGAATTGTTGCTATTCCATTAGTTTCACTTTTATTTCAGAACTTCTGTAAAAACAATATTTGGAATCTTTGAGTTCCAATATGCTGAATCTTTTAAATGAGGTCAGTGAGACATGTGTTTAATGACTTTGTACCATAATTCAGGTTAGATTTCTCTGTTTGGAATTTCAGCACAGACAAAACGATCTACATCAGCAGCAGTTAATATTTTTTTTGCAAAGTAACCAATAAATGCATGTGAGATAAACCATGTTTTTGAAATTCTCTGACTTAAATTTTAAAGCCTTACAATATTTACATCTGACATATCACCTGTGTCCATATATTCGATCACTATTCGCCTTTTCATTATTTCTCCGAGTTATAATTTTTTTTTTTTTGTGCTAATGCGATGTTTAATTTCTACGTTGTCCTTTTTATCTGCTTTCATTATCTGTATCTTGCTCTTCATGAGTTTCGTGCCTACGTCTTTTTTTTTTTTTGAGCCTTACGAATTCCACTGCTTTCATAATCTCTAACCTACTGTGCATGTGTGTATCGCAAACATTTGTGAACGTCTTTATGAAGTTCTACTTTGTCTTTTAATTCTGAGCCCAATTGGACGTGCTTTTTTTTTTCAGTTCCACTTGTTCTGGGCTGATGATCACTTTCCTTATTTTCTGAATTTACACCTAGATTATTCTTTCTTTTTTGCTCTTTTTTTCTCTCCGCTTTTGAGTCTCTCTTCTCCCCACTGCTTTCTTCTTGCTTAGTCTTCAATGTTTCATTTATACCGTATTGTCCTTATACGCTTTATATGCACTGAGAACCCTGGATCTGTGTGTGCAACCTTTACACGACTAAGTGTGGTCTTATTTGATATTGGGTGTAAGTAGGGCATGTCTTGCAAGAATCTCATGTTCTACATCATCGCAAGACGGTCCTGGGTCAATCTCTTGGCACAAAGTCTCATGTTTAAGGTCCCTGTGAGACGCTCCGTGGCCATTCTCTTTCGTCTCGCGGGTCTTAAGTGCCTTCCGTGATCTTGTCTCCCATCTTTCTCTCCCAGGATTTTTTTTTTATAATAGAGAGAGAGATAGAGAGATATCGGTAATTCATCAGAATCTCCACCCAGAATCTATTGAAGTCTCTGCAACTAACTTCAACAGGATAGGTGGTCTCCTTTCTCACTGCTTCTTAACATTTCACTCTCCGCATCATGTACTGTATCTATCCATCATTCTTTTCAAAAGCCATCTCCATTCCTTTCTCCCAAGGTGTACTGTAAGAAGGGGCCATCTTAACACATGGGCACACTGGGCAGTTGCCCGGGGGTCCCACGAGTATAGGGGCCTACATTTTTTTCTGATGCCTATGTATGTTTCTGTTTTGCTATCAAAAAGATAGAACAAAGCAAGAGAGAGTAGCCAGAACTGAACTGAAACAGCAGCTGACTGATCACCAGGCGCCTCATGCATAACGGCATGCGTAGAATTCACACTAAAACATGGCGTATGGACAAAAGTGGAAATGTGCGTACGCACAAAATAATCCAGATGCATAAATGTGCATACGCCAACTTCCACGTTCTTCCGCTACATAAATCCCGGTTAGCATGAAAGTAAAGCATGTGCACGCACCTGCTGCCACTCCCCAAACTCCTCCCAGAATTACGCCTCTTTCAATATGCAATTCCGTGAAAAGACAATGGCAAAAGTACAGGGGGGGGGGGGGGGGGGGGAATAGAAGAATTTCAGCGAATAGCAGTGATATAAACAACAAAAGGAAGTTGATCGAGTGACATAACGTGTCGGAAAAACTCGAAAGCTCAAGTTCACAAAGTTGCAAAGTGACCTAAATAAAAAATATTGTTAGATATCAAAGTCGCCGTGAAAAGGCGAGTCGTAGCCCACCGTCTGAGCATCGTATGAAAGCTTATTAGGGTACAGAGAAAAGAAAAAGAAATAGGGACACAGTAGGGAGAAACACTCGATGTCCACTTTAATCTCAATTTCCACTCTAATCACGTAGTTTTTGTCATTAAAGTAGAACATCATAAACTTCATCTTTAAATCGTTTAGTTACGATGGGATTTCAGAAACTAGTAAAGTAGCACTTTTTGTATGCGTTTTTCTATGTGCTCTGTGTGTGAATCACTACATGCTATTAAAATGGGCTTTCTCTTCCTCCAACAGGACACAGAATCCATTACATTAGTGATATTACAGCTCTCTGAGTAATTTTAAATACTGATGTATACTTGATATCATGATGATAGGAGTTAAATCATGTTATTAAACATGAGAACACAGTGGCGCTGTGATAGTGATGAGCTGGCACCCTGTCCAGAGATTGTTCCTGCCTCACGCAAGATGCTTGCTGCGCCGTGTGTGACCATTGATGAAATAGTTTATTGTAGCAGTACTGTGTTTTCAAACATACTAACCCCCAATTCCTGTCCTTTCTCCAAATACCCAATCGCTACACGATCAGCTCTGCTCTATAATAGACGTTAAGCCATCTTTAAGCTTAGAACACCGATTCTTCAAAACTTTTAAGGAACATTGAAATTATCGGTATACAGCATCAAGCACAAGCTGCTTCAGCCATGCTCACAGTCTATTTGAACAACTCTCATACGGCAAACGCTTCACAGCCTTTCCTGTACAGACCTCGCAGTTCACAAACAGTTTCATCCCAAGAACTATAAACGCACTCAATCAGCCCATCAAGTGCTTCTTGTAGAGCTGTTTGTAATTATAAATACAATTACCTTGCGATAGTTATAATATTGCACAACCTGAACCACTTTATAAAGCGCGTATTTACATATGACAACATCATTTTTAAAATGAAATGCAGCAAAATGTTTATTACATTATACAGACAAAATGTTGTTTAATTTTTAACAATATAGATTATTAAATAAGTGATGACATGGTGGCGCAGCGCTAGCTAGTTCACGGATATCTCCTGCCTTGCGCTGTATTATTGCTGGTGCTGACGCGACACTGGAAGGATAGACTGATAGAATAATTAAACATGTACTACGAAGATATTTCAATGTTCCTTAAAAGTTTTGAAGAATCGGCGTTCTAAGCTTACAGATGGCTTAACGTCTATTACAGAGCTGATTGTGTGGTGATTGGGTATTTGGAGAAAGAAAAGTAAGGACAGGAATTGGAGGTTAGTACGTTTGAAAGAGGCAGTACTTCTGTAATAAATTATTTCATCGAAGGTCACACATGGCGCAGCAAGCCTCTTACGTGAGACATGAACAATCACTGCGCCACCGTGTTCCCATGTTTAATAACATGCTTTCATTCCTATCATCATGAAAAAGATATCACGTATACATCTCAGTATTTTAATTATTCAGAGAGCTGTAATATCACGAATGCAATGGATTCTGTGTTCTGTCGGAGAAAGAGAAAGAACAGAAGCACATAGTGATTCACACACACAGAGCACATAGAAGATCAAATACAGAACAAAGCATTTAACGTGCTACTTGAGAAACTAGTAAAATAAACAATTTTAAGATGAAGTTTATGATGTTCTACTTTAATGACAAAATAAACTACGTGATTAAAGTGGAAATTTCGAAATTAAAGTTGACATTTCGTGCTGCTTTTCCCCCACTGTGTGCCTATTTTTTTTCTCTGTACCCTATTAAGCTTTCATATGACACTCAGATGGTCCGCTACGACTCGCTTTTTCACAGCGACTTTGATATGTGACTTCTTTTTTTATTTCGGGTACTGTGCAACTTTGTGAACTTGAGCTTTTGAGTTTCTCTGACACTGTCACTCGATCAACTTTCTTTTGTTGATTATACCACTGTTTAAACCAACAAATAGTACGTTTTTCCTTTGCCTCCACTTGGTATTCGCTGAAATTCTTATATTTTCCCCCATGCTTTTCCCATTGTCTTTTCACAGAAGGCTATTTATATTGATTTGCATGTTCAAAGAGGTGTAATTCTGGGAGGAGTTGGGGCGGGACAGCAGGCGCGTGCATGTGCGTTACTTTTCACGCTGATCGGGATTTATGTAGTGGAAGAACGTGAAAGTTTGCGTGCGCACAGATTCCTGCATCTGGATTTTTCTGTGCGTACGCACATTCCCGCTTTTGTGCTTACGCCATGTTATAGTGTGAGTTCTACGCACGGCGTTATACATGAGGCCCCTGGAGTGGTCAAGTCAACCATTTGGTAGATTCTTAAAAAGAAGGAACACACTGGTGAGCTCCGCAACATCAGAAGGTCTGGAAAACCACATTGGACAACAGTACTGGATGATCACAGAATTCTGTCCTTGGTGAAGAAGAACCCCTTCACAACATTTATCCAAATCAAGACCACTCTCTGGAAGATCTACCTATCGTAGGCAAGCAAGAGAAGACTTCATGAAAGTAAAGACAGAGGATTTACCACAAGGTGCAAACCACTGGTGAACCTCCAGCATAGAAAGGACAGATTAGACATTACCAGAAACCATTTTTTAAAAGCCTGTCCTGTTTTGGAACCATTTTCTTTGGACAAAGGAGTCTAAGATCCATATGTAGAATAGAATGATGGATAGAGAAAAGCATGGAGAAGAGAAGAAATGGCTCCTGATCTGATGAACAGCACATCATCTGTGAGCCATGGTGGAGGCCCGTGTCATGGCCTGATCATGCGTGGCTGCCAATTGAAGTCAGTCAGTGGTATTTATTGATGTGACTGCTGGCAGACGTAGCAGGATGAATTCTGTAGTGTCCAAGGGGGCCAAACTGTCTGCTCAGACTTGGACAAATGTTGCAAAACTGAATGGACAACGCTTAACAGTACAGATGGAGAATGAGCCAAAAACATACTGTGACAGCAAACCAAGAGGCATTGTTCTTCAATGGCCAAGTCAATGAACTGAGCTCAACCCAAATGGACATGCAGTTCACTTACTGAAGACAAAACTGAAGGCAGAAAGTCCAACAAACAAGCAGCACCTGAAGACAGCGGCAGTAAAGGCCTGGCAGAGCATCAGTAAGGTTGAAACAAACACGTGGAGATGGCCGTGGGTTCAGACTTCAGGCAGTCATTGACTGGAAAGGACTTTCAAACAAATGTTGAAAATGAACATTATGTTAATGATTGGCTGTCCAAATACTTTACTTTTGAGCCCCTGAAAATGGGAGGGGGGGACCATGTATTATAATGGCGGTCTCTTCTAAATGGCTCATGTAATGTTTTTGTTGAGTGCCTTAAATTTAAACTGCAAGTCTACATTTCAATCACAAAATGCTTGCTTAATTTCACACCCATTGTGATGATGCACAGAGCCAAAATTATGAAAATCGTTTCACTCTCCAAATACACGTACAGTTAGGTCCATAATTATGTCTGAGATGTATATAATGTGTGTATTTGTAAGGATAATAGATGAATATATGCAAGTGATACAGTATATACACCCAATCACATTATAAATATACCAGTAACGGTGCATTGCTCGATAATGTGCAGTGAATCCACTTGACTTGAGCATTCCTAGTTTTCATTCTTTCTCTGTATGTTTTACCATTCATTTGCTCAGAGGTTGACGCACTTGCTGCTTCCTGAGAAGCTCTTCTTTTCTCTACCTTAGCGGCCCGCTTTGTCTCTTCTTTCGTCTGAATCTTTTCACATTAAAACTGATTAAGTCAGAGTTTGTGTTGTAATTATATTTTCTTTAATTTTTCATTTAAGCTGGCACTTAAGTCTTCAATCTGCCTCAAGAATGATTTAAGATATGAAGGAAGTGACGGCAATGGTAGTAGGGATGAGAACGGCGCCCGTATGCATGCGCCGCATAGCCACCCTGCTGGCCAATGCAGAGAGTTGATTCTACAATTAAATAAAAAGAGTAAATTAAAATAATCATCCTGAAAGTGGACAGTAGACGTCACGTAGTATATGTGTACCAAATTTCAGTTCAAACGGTTTTTGCCCTCCAGGTGACTTACCGTAAAATCCTGGACAGACAAACGGACAGTCACGGTAGCATATTATTATATAAGAAGATATTCTATGTGCCAGAGAAGGACCGGAATCTTGGTGAGGATAAATGACGGATTCTTGCCTGACCAGAAGGCTATAATGGATGGACTGGCTGAACAGACATACCAGGAGCAGTTCACTGTACGCCAAACACCAAGGGGATGGAGCTTTTCAAGGTTGAACCCAATTAAGAAATGCAGCCCTGTCAGGATGTGTGGATACCACCAGAGGGTGTTGCTGGGAAAAGACTGCCCTGGTTTCCTCACATCCCAGAAATACTCCAGATGACCTGGGCATGACACTGGAAGCAGTTTCCTGGTCAAATTTAAGAGAGCCCACCACCTTGCTTAATCGAGTCGGATTATGATGACAGCAGGCAACACTCTATGGGAGGTGAAAGGAGATGATTTGTATTTGTGCATTTTCGCTGGTAATTGTATGAAGGTGGTGTTGAAACCAAATCTTATTAAACCCAGTGTTGTGCCCGTGCGTTTTTATATACTGTATATATAAAGATAGATAGAGAAAAGCCAAGCAAAATGACACCTTTTATTGGTTAACTAGAAAGATTACAATATGCAAGCTTTCGAGGCAACTCAGGCCCCTTCTTCAGGCAAGATCTTACATCTTGCCTGAAGAAGGGGCCTGAGTTGCCTCGAAAGCTTGCATATTGTAATCTTTCTAGTTAACCAATAAAAGGTGTCATTTTGCTTGGCTTTTCTCTACATTCATAATGGCTAACACGGTACAACACCCTAGTACTAAAGATAGATAGATAGAGATTTTTTTTTTGTTCTTTATTTCACCTTATGGGGCGGCACGGTGGCGCAGTGAGTAGCGCTGCTGCCTCGCAGTTGGGAGATCTGGGGACCTGGGTTCGCTTCCCGGGTCCTCCCTGCGTGGAGTTTGCATGTTCTCCCCGTGTCTGCGTGGGTTTCCTCCCACAGTCCAAAGACATGCAGGTTAGGTGGATTGGCGATTCTAAATTGGCCCTAGTGTGTGCTTGGTGTGTTTGTGTGTGTGTGTCCTGCGGTGGGTTGGCACCCTGCCCGGGATTGGTTCCTGCCTTGTGCCCTGTGGTGGCTGGGATTGGCTCCAGCAGACCCCCGTGACCCTGTGTTCGGATTCAGCGGGTTGGACAATGGATGGATGGATTTCACCTTATACAATTTCTCGTATTAGTAATTTGTTAGTTTTCGCATACCCCTTGGGGTCAGAGTGCAGGGTCAGCCATTGTACAACGCCCCTGGAGCAATTGAAGGTTAAGGGTCTTGCTCAAGGGCCCAGCAGAGTAGGATCTCTTTTGGCAATGATGGGGATTCGACGGGATACCAGCACAGATACTTAGCCTCACTGTATACACATATACACACACATATATATACTGTATAATTTTATACTGTATATATACACACACACACTAATTTTATATATTGTGTGTGTGTGTGTGTGTGTATACATACACACACACACACACTCCCCTAATTTTTTATATATACTGTATAATATATATACACACACATACACACACCTGAGGCTAAGGATCTGCACTGGTATCCCGTCGAATATATATTTTGTGTGTGTATATATGTCACACAGATATACAGGGGTGGGTTAAAGGTGGTTTACAGTTGTGCGTATAGTGGGGAACAGCCCGGACACAGACAGACATCGTCTTGTCACCCAACACACGTTTATTTACACTATTTACAAAGTTATTGTGCCACACAACCCACAGACTCCCCCAAAGTCCAGGCCAATACCACAACGCCTTTCCTTCCAGACCTCGTCCTCTTCCACCCGACTCCAGCCTTGAATGAAGGGAGGTGGCCCCTTTTATCCATACCCGGATGTGCTCCAGGTGTGCACCGGCAATCTTCCACCTGGCGGAAGTGCCGGCTGTCTCCCCGGAAGCACTCTGGGTGTTCCCTCTCTTCTTCCACTCAGCACTTCCTGGTGTGGCGGAAATACTGGGGTCCAGGGTCCATCTGGTACGGGGACGCCCCCTGGCGGTGACCACGGGCCCTTACAGGGTTGAGCCTCTAAGCCCTGTACCAGTGGCCCCCAAAGCAACCAGGGTGGTCGCCCCCTTGTGGTCTGGAGGAAGCACAAGCCCTCCTTCGGTCCTCTTTGGCATCCCGGCCGGGCATGAGCCCCGTCCGGATGCCACAGTATATGTAAGTTTATTCTCGTATTATCCATTATTGTATTGTGACATTCTTTTCAGTTAATAAAGGTAATGCTATTGTTGTTAAAGCTATTATAATAATCATAACCTGCCTCTTTTTTTTTTTTAACCCCATATGAACAATTGTTAGCCTACTTTTGCCCACCCTTCTGTGTGTGTGTGTGTATATATGTATGTACAGTATGTGTATGTATGAGTTTGTATATGTATCACTTGCATAAATCTATCTTATGGTTGTGATTAAATGTTGTTTTATTTATTTCATGTCTGGGTTATTTGTGAAAGTACTGTAACATTTATTTCTATAGCACATTTTCATACAAATGATGTGGCTTAAAATGCTTTACAGGATGAAGAAAGAGAAAAAAGACAAAAGAAAATAGAGTAAAAGTAAGGTCCAATGGCCAGGGAGGACTGATAAAACAAAAAAACGCTCCAGACAGCTGGAGAAGAAAAATAAAATCTACAGGGGTTCCGAGACCACCCAGCCCCCTACTGGACATTCTACCTAACATCAATGATCTCAATCAGTCCTCACGGTTTTCAGGCTCCACGTGGAAGAACTTGATGATGAGGGTCATGTGGATGTCTGGCCTTTAATCCATCAATGTAGGAACATCACGGTGCTCTGATCAGGTGGTGGTGGCGCAGATCGCCACCTCAAAAAACCAGAAAAAGAACAGAAGAGAGAGTAGGGTTAATACGGATTGTGGAGATATTATTAAAATGATAATTCAATGCACAGAATTTCAGGGTTGCACTAAAATGAAGCTATAAGAAAGCATTTTTTTTTAGTGATCCACCATATTAGACTGGCAAAGTTCTATTGGTAAGCTGTTCCAGATTTTAGGTGCATAACCACAGCAGAGACAGTGGCAGTGTTAATGTAGATTTTGACCAATTTCTGAACCTTGTTCAAAAATTGTACAGATCTTTCATATTTCTGGCGTCCCAGCCAGAAGGTGAAACAGACACCCCCCCCAAACTCGCCACCACCATTATTCATGTTAATTTGCCATCCCTGGGGGTGGCAAAGTTACGTCACTTTCTTTCCTACACCATGCACAGTGGTGCTGGCCAGCTGCAACAATGGCACCGAAAAATATTTGCCCGTGGCTAGTATACCTATGGCTCGTCATATGACAAGTTATGAGATACCTTCTGTACTTGGTGCCAGACATTTACACTGCCAACCACCTGAGAGGAAATTTATTTTCCAGGATGAGATGAAGCGCTGATACTGTAGCTGACCCCAGTCATCTGATACGGATTTACAGAACAGGCTATCACTTGCAAATAGAACAAGTTATTCTCTAGAACAATAGAGATTTTTTGAGACCATCTTAGCCATTTTGTAACCAGTCTTTTGTGTCCCAGTTTACATGACCAAGTTTAGTTTGGCTTGATATTTATCAGCTTTGGAAGCCTAGTGATACTGACAGAACAATGTACAGTGTGTTTTAGTGAGTCATTCCAGCCCTCCCAATAAAGGTTTTTAATTACTTAAAGGTGAATTGCACAATTCAGATTTGTTCCATTGTGTTAGCTAGAGTACGTGGTGTCCAGTATTTTTTTTGGATTTGCTTACAGTCATGATTTAGCTACTAACGTTTTATTTTTGCAGAAAGGAAATGTCATCACTGGCATCTCTCAAGTAGTGGAGCCTCCATACCATGGTTCTTACACAATATGGCTAAAAAGTAGTACCTAGGGTATTGTACCGTGTTAGCCATTATGGATGTACTGAGAAGTCGAGCAAAATGACAACTTGTATTGGCTAACTAAACAGATTACAATATGCAAGCTTTCGAGGCAACTTTGCCCCCTTCTTCAGGCGAGATGTAAACGAAGGGGCCTGAGTTGCCTCAAAAGCTTGCATATTGTAATCTTCTTCTTTCGGCTGCTCCTGTTAGGGGTTGTCACAGCAAATCATCTTCTTACATATCTTCCTGTCCACTTCACCTTGCTCTGTTACACCCACCACCTGTATGTCTTCTCTCACCACATCCATAAACCTTCTCTTAGGCCTTCCTCTTCCCTGACCGCTGTATCCTTAGTACCCTTCTCTCAGTATACCCCTCATCTCTCTTTTTGCACATGTCCAAACCACCTCTCTGACTTTGTCTCCCAACCGTCCAACTTGAGCTGACCCTCTAATGTCCTCATTTCTAATCCTGTCCATCCTCGTCACACCCAGTGCAAATCTTCACATCTTTAACTCTGCCACCTCCAGCTCTGTCTCCTGCTTTCTGGTCAGTGCCACCATCTCCAACCCATATAACATAGCTGCTCTCACTACCGTCCTTTCACTCTTGCTGATACCCGTCTGTCACAAGTCACTCCTGACACTCTTCTCTATCCACTCCACCCTGCCTGCACTCTTTTTCACCTCTCTTCCACAATCCCCATTACTCTGTACTACTGTTCCTTTTCTGCCTCACTCCACGCTGTCCGTGCAATGAGGCCGCAGAAAGCTTAAACAACTTGGCACATCCACATAAAAACGACAAGGGGTGAGCTTTCTTGAAGGCTTTTACTGGATGTACCTCGTTGTAAACTGAAATATATACACCACTTTCTGTCCCTTGGGTACACTGTTGTTCACTTCATCCAACTCAAACATTGCACACCCAACTTGCGGTGCATATGCACCAACAACATTCATAATCGCACCTCCAATTTCCAGCTTCATAATCATCACTCAGTCTGATACTCTTCACCTCCTAAACACTCTTGACATGCTGTTCCTTCAGAATAACTCCAACCCCATTTCTCCTCCCATCCACACCATGATAGAACAATTTCAATCCACCTCCGATCCACCTGGCCTTACTCCCCTTCCATTTAGTCTCTTGCACACACAATATATCAACCTTCCTTCTCTCCATCATATCTGCTAAGATTCAAAGTTCCTACCCTCAGTTCTACTCTTTACCTTCCTCCTCTCCTTCTGCCTCCGGACACGTCTCTCTCTCCCTTCTTCTTTCGCCAACAGTAGCCCAATTTCCGCCAGCACCCTGTTGGCTAACAGTGCTAGTGGCGGTCGTTGTTAACCCGGGGCTCGACCGATCCGGTATGGAAATTTGTGGTGTTGTCCGCAAATTGATTTGGCAAAAGTTTACACTGGATGCCCTTCCTTATATAACCATCCCCATTTATTCGAGCTTGGGCCTGGCACGAAGAAACACACTGGTTTCTGCATCCCCTGTGGCTGGCATATTGTAACCTTTCTATTTAGACAATAAAAGGTGTCATTTTGCTTGGTCAAAAGTATACAGGTACCCATTCATATTATTGAGCTTGGGTATAGATGTTAACAGGTGTAAATAAATCCATGGGATCTCACATTGGCAGTAAATGGGTCATGGTCAGTAAATGGGACTTTAAACATGGCACTGTAATAAGATGTCACCTTTACCACAAGTCAATATGTGAAGTGTCTGCTCTGGTTGATCTTCCCTGGTCAACTCAAAATGTTGTTGTTGGGAACTGGAATCCTCTGGAGCAACAGCTGAGCCCCAAAGTGGTAGACCACACAAACTTGCTGAGCAGGGCCACCGAGTGCTGAAGTGTGTAGAAATCTGCAATCCTCTGTGGGACCACTCACTTCAATGTTCCAAAATGTCTCTGGAAGAAACATCACCACAGGAACTGTGCCTCAGGAGCTTCATGGCCAAGTAGATGTACACAGATCCACGATCACCATGAACAATGGCAAGTATCCGCTAGATTGATGTAAAGCCATCTGATTGCCAATTTGACTTTGGAGCCGTGGAAGTGAGGAGTTATGCTTCATTATCTGGTGGTCTGATGGTTGAATTTGGGGTTTGGTGGATACCTTCTGGATTGCACTATAACGTTTGATTTAGGAGGGATAATGTCAGGGTTTGTGTATGCCCTGTTGGTTCATGTCCCATTAATGCTAAGGCATACAAAGTAAATTTAGAAAGTGGGGTGGCAGAAGTTTTTGGAAGGCCCTTTTCAGTTCCAGCATGACTGACTGTGGACAAGGCCAGGTCATCAAAGACCTAGAGGAACTCAAATGACCTGCACAGAGCTCTGACCTCGGCTCTACTGAACACCTTTGGAATGAAGTGGAACGCTGATTGTGACCAAAGTCTTCTCGTCCAACATCCGCACCTGACCTCACAAATGCTTTTTTTTTTTTTGGCCAAATGGGCACAAATTCCCACCTCGCACTCCAAATTCTCATGGAAATCCTTCCCAGAAGAGTGGAGGCCTTTATGGCAGAGGGCCGACTCCATATTAATGCACCCGTGGTTTTGGAATGGGATGTCCAAAGAGCTCATATAGGTGTGATGGTCAGGTGTTCACAATCTTGACTATAATGGTACTGTTTTAATTTGTGGTCTTATCATTTAAGTGTAAATGAGACTTTTCTGTCAGGGTGTCAGTTGTGAAGCATTTTTAACCGCTTTTTTAAAAAATAGTTTTCAACCACTTTGTTTTTTTTTTGTTTTTTTTTTTGTGCGTCTGTAGCTTTTCGTGATGTAGGATCTCTCGTTGAGCCCGGATGTGCTGCCGCTTGTAAGCATCTCATTTCTACTGCCTTGGAGGGACTTGAGGTGGCATCTGGCACCAGGCATCTCCTGGATAAACTGCTTCTGGATCTTTGCACCATTGTGGACTCCGTGAAGACTATCACAGAGTCCTACAGAGACCTACATAGGATGTCACATGGAACACGTAAGTAGTGTCTTGACGTCCGCCATTAAATCATTACGCACATGGGGTTTTAGTACTGTAACGGTTTGTAATTATGGTGGATAAAAGTATTGGTTTAAATATTGAGTTATTGTCCAGACACATTTGTATCAAAACGGGGGCTCGGGTCTATGCAGACAACATTAACTCACATTTGTATTTGTCACACAATTATACACTCTGTACAATATGTATTGAAAAGCTTAGTTGCTAATATTTACATTTATTTGCTTATGCAAGCCTTTTAGACAAAGCAGCTTAACTCTTTCAGGGTGGATGTCAAAATTTTGTCAAAATTCAGGGGTAGAGGAAGGGAATCAGCTGCAAACTGCGACTAAACTCTCTTTGCTAGAAGGAAAGTTAGCTTCAATGATTTGACTCGATTCCCTGCATGTGCAGGAGTAGCGAAGAGCAAACCACCTCTAAAATGGCATCGACATCTGGCGAGAGACCAAAGAGAACGGGCAAAGCAAAATAGTACGCACAACGTCATCCACGGAGTATTGTTGAATCGGACTTCACAGACTCGGATGACTTTGATGCAAGTGATCTGGAGTTCGAGATCGAAAACAAAAGTTAGGTACCAGCATCAGCTGAACACGTTCATGTAGCACATGCGCTTATAGCAACGTTCGCCTGGGAAGACCTCCACTCACAATGACGCAAGGTACAAACCTGATTGTGTCGCACTGCGACTGCCGCCGCTGGACCCACGCAACCGCTGCTGCCAGAAACCGTGTATCAACTACAGCATGCACAGCAATAGATGTTTTATGTTGATCTACTGTATGTATGAAACAATTTCAGGAAACTGAGATCTTTGGAAAAAATATTCAGCCCTCATAGAGTTAAGGGCACGTGACGTTACACAACTTTTCCAGCGGACTTCAGTCTTGGCCATCATTTACCTAATCGGCGTTAAAAAGCCGATTGTCTAATGCGAAATACCACCTAATGCCAACCAAAGACCAACTAGTGTACCATTGGCTAAGATACAATTAAACAGGTTTGTTTTTCTCATTAGTCGGAGTGTTGGGCTCTTTGTGTGAGAGTTGAGAACCAATGAGTGTTCGGCTGTCAGTACAATGCATAGAATGTAGCAGCGAGGAGTGTTTTGAACCTCTGTCTGTCTTGTGTTTTATGTCCAAAATCAGAATGGAGACTAGGATGGAGGTTGTGGCTCAATGCACCACAGCTAATAAACCTACACACAGTGCTGGTACAGCACCACCTCCGTCAGGTGACACGGGACCTGTGAACCTCCCAAAAACACAAGAGACGATCTTCTCTTTTAATTATGTAACAAAATGGAAACAAGGCCAAGGCTGTGACTCAATTCACCACAGCTAGTAAACCCACTCACAGTGCCGGTACAGCAGCACCTCCGTCAGGTGACACGGGGCCTGTGAACCTCACAAATAGAAGAGAAGCTCGTCTGCCTGTTTTCTGCAATAAAATAGAATGGGGGTGGAGAAAAGGGAGAGACTGCAGGTGTGAATGCATCACAGTTATTAAACCTACAAACGCCGCCGGTGCAGCACCAACCTCATCGAACTCGCTGTGTCTCACTAATATTGCAGTCTGGGTGAAGAAGCCCATCTCTAGCTCAACTTGACAAAGACGGATCTTCTTGTTCTCCCAGATCACCCGGCTCTTCAGCACCCCATCAGGGTTCAGCTCTGCTTACTATCACTCACTAATGCCCGCCATTGTCCTTTAGGGACAATGTTGCTGTGATTTCTCAATCTTATACAGGTGCTGGTCATAAAATTAGAACATCATGACAAAGTTGATTTATTTCAGTAATTCCATTCAAAAAGTGAAACTTGTATATTAGATTCATTCATTACACACAGACTGATGTATTTCGAATGTTTATTTCTTTTAATGTTGATGATTATAACTGACCACTAATGAAAGTCCCAAAGTCAGTATCTCGGAAAATTAGAATATCAATTAAGACCAATGCAAAAAAAGGATTTTTAGAAATGTTGGCCAACTGAAAGGTATGAACATGAAAAATATGAGCATGTACAGCACTCAATATTTAGTTTGGCCTGGATTACTGCAGCAATGCGGCGTGGCATGGAGTCGATCAGTCTGTGGCACTGCTCAGGTGTTAGGAGAGCCCATGTTGCTCTGATAGTGGCCTTCAGCTCTTCTGAATTGTTGGGTCTGGCGTATTGCATCTTCCTCTTCACAATACCCCATAGATTTTCTATGGGGTTAAGGTCAGGCGAGTTTGCTGGCCAATCAAGAACAGGGATACCATGGTCCTTAAACCAGGTACTGGTAGCTTTGGCACTGTGTGCAGGTACCAGGTCCTTTTGGAAAATAAAATCTGCATCTCCATAAAGTTCGTCAGCAGCAGGAAGCATGAAGTGCTCTAAAACTTCCTGGTAGACGGCTGCGTTGACCTCGGACCTCAGAAAACACAATGGACTAGCACCAGCAGATGACATGGCACCCCAAACCATCACTGACTGTGGAAACTTTACACTGGACCTCACGCAACGTGGATTCTGTGCCTCTCCTCTCTTCCTCCAGACTCTGGGACCTTGATTTCCAAAGGAAATGCAAAATTTACTTTCATCAGAGAACATATCTTTGGCCCACTCAGCAGCAGTCCAAAGGCGAGACGCTTCTGACGCTGTCTCTTGTTCAAGAGTGGCTTGACACAAGGAATGCGACAGCTGAAACCCATGTCTTGCATACGTCTGTGTGTGGTGGTTCTTGAAGCACTGACTTCAGCTGCAGTCCACTCTTTGTGAATCTCCCCCACATTTTTGAATGGGTTTTGTTTCCCAATCCTCTCCAGGGTGCGGTTATCCCTATTGCTTGTCCACTTTTTTCTACCACATCTTGTCCTTCCCTTCGCCTCTCTATTAATGTGCTTGGACACAGAGCTCTGTGAACAACCAGCCTCTTTAGCAATGACCTTTTGTGTCTTGCCCTCCTTGTGCAAGGTGTCAATGGTCGTCTTTTGGACAACTGTCAAGTCAGCAGTCTTCCCCATGATTGTGTAGCCTACAGAACTCGACTGAGAGACCATTTAAAGGCTTTTGAGTTAATTAGCTGATTAGAGTGTGGCACCAGGTGTCTTCAATATTGAACCTTTTCACAATATTCTAATTTTCCGAGATACTTAATTTGGGACTTTCATTAGTTGTCAGTTATAATCATCAACATTAAAAGAAATAAACATTTGAAATACATCAGTCTGTGTGTAATGAATGAATCTAATATACAAGTTTCACATTTTGAATGGAATTACTGAAATAAATCAACTTTGTCATGATATTCTAATTTTATGACCAGCACCTGTACATTCACACAATGCAATATTAAGATCAGACATCATTTGTCAGAGTATTGATCACAACTCCTGGTGCAGGCTTTGGTCTTGTCATGTCTGGATTACTGCAACTCTCTACGGTGTCGCCAAGCCATTCCAGATGATTCAAAATGCAGTGGGCATGTCAGGTGTTCAACCAACCGAGGTGGACACATGTTCCTATTTTCAGATTACTACATAAATGTTTTATATAAAGTAGATGCTATTAAACGTATTCTTAAATACTAACTTTTTTGGGAGTGTTTTATTTTTCATTGTGTCTGTTCTAAAGCAGAGAAAGTTCCAGATCCTAGCATCTACTTGTCAGCTGCGACCAGCGTGTACAGCATGGTGACAACGCTCCAGATCTGCCAGATGCTGATCACTGATGTCTGCGTACAAAAGACCCATTTAAAAATCCTTTCCTCTGAAGTGAAGATGCTGGGGGGAAGCCTGGCATTACTGATTCATGTAGGTATCTGTTGTGAGTTGATTTTTACTGATAGTCAACACGGTATTTATCTGTTAGAATGACAAGTACCATGCACTTTATTACTACAAATGTTGTGATGTGCCATGTGTTGGAATGGCAGAGTCATACCAACTGGATGGGCAAACATACACAGACAAAAATCAGACACTTGTAATTTTATTCTTCTTCTTTCGGCTGCTCCCCTTAGGGGTTGCCACACTGGATCATCTTCTTCCATATCTTTTTGTCCTCTGCATCTTGCTCTGTCACACCCATCACCTGCATGTCCTCTCTCACCACATCCATAAACCTTCTCTTAGGCCTTCCTCTGTTCCCCTTACCTGGCAGCTCTATCCTTAGCATCCTTCTCCCAATATACCCAGCATATAGTATCTCCTCTGCACATGTCCAAACCAACGCAATCTCGCCTCTCTGACTGTCTCCCAACTGTCCAACCTGAGCTGACCCTCTAATGTCCTCATTTCTAATCCTGTCCATCCTCGTCACACCCAATGCAAATCTTAGTATCTTTAACTCTGCCACCTCCAGCTCTGTCTCCTGCTGTCTGGTCAGTGTCGCCGTCTCCAGCCCATATAACACAGCTGGTCTCACTAGCATTTGACTTCCTCATTTCTTGCTGCTAGGATTGCCTGTATACTCAATTTTTTTCTTTTGTTAACCATTCGTGATGAACTTCTTCAGTAAGATTTGGACATAATACGTCTTCTTTTATTGGGAACTTAAAGTGAGGAAAACGTTAAAATTTATATTATAAGAGATCAGAAAATGTCTGTCAAAAGCATTGACACGAATGAGCAGTGCGCAGTTGAATATGGTTGAGAGGAGGGAGTGACTTGAGAAAGTCTCATCTCGTGGCACTTGAAAAAATATCCCAAAAAGTCCTGTCTCGTTGCAGAAGAGATTTTGTACCTTGTTAATATACTTAACCTGAAATGATCATAACCGTATGTGTATATTTGTGCCTTTTTATGTCTGCTGCTGTGTGTCCAGACCTTCCCTGTGAAGGTTTTTTGAAATGCTGGAACACCTTGAACCTTTGTATATACAGTGCATCCGGAAAGTATTCACAGCGCATCACTTTTTCCACATTGTGTTATGTTACAGCCTTATTCCAAAATGGATTCAATTCATTTTTTTCCTCAGAATTCTACACACAACACCCCATAATGACAACGTGAAAAAAGTTTACTTGAGATTTTTGCAAATTTATTAAAAATAAAAAAATTGAGAAAGCACATGTCCATAAGTATTCACAGCCGTTGCTCAATACTTTTGTCGATGCACCTTTGGCAGCAATTCCAGCCTCAAGTCTTTTTGAATATGATGTCACAAGCTTGGCACACCTATCCTTGGCCAGTTTCTCCCATTCCTCTTTGCAGCACCTCTCAAGCTCCATCAGGTTGGATGAGAAGCGTCGGTGCACAGCCATTTTAAGATCTCTCCAGAGATGTTCAATCAGATTCAAGTCTGGGCTCTGGCTGGGCCACTCAAGGACATTCACAGAGTTGTCCTGAAGCCACTCCTTTGATATCTTGGCTGTGTGCTTAGGGTCGTTGTCCTGCTGAAAGATGAACCGTCGCCCCAGTCTGAGGTCAAGAGCGCTCTGGAGCAGGTTTTCATCCAGGATGTCTCTGTACATTGCTGCAGTCATCTTTCCCTTTATCCTGACTAGTCTCCCAGTCCCTGCCTCTGAAAAACATCTCCACAGCATGATGCTGCCACCACCATGCTTCACTGTAGGGATGGTATTGGCCTGGTGATGAGCGGTGCCTGGTTTCCTCCAAACGTGACGCCTGGCATTCACACCAAATAGTTCAATCTTTGTCTCATCAGACCAGAGAATTTTCTTTCTCATGGTCTGAGAGTCCTTCAGGCGCCTTTTGGCAAACTCCAGGCGGGCTGCCATGTGCTTTTTACTAAGAAGTGGCTTCCGTCTGGCCACACTACCATACAGGCCTGATTGGTGGATTGCTGCAGAGATGGTTGTCCTTCTGGAAGGTTCTCCTCTCTCCACAGAGGACCTCTGGAGCTCTGACAGAGTGACCATCAGGTTCTCGGTCACCTCCCTGACTAAGGCCCTTCTCCCCAGATCGCTCAGTTTAGATGGCCGGCCAGCTCTAAGAAGAGTCCTGGTGGTTTCAAACTTCTTCCACTTACGGATAATGGAGGCCACTGTGCTCATTGGGACCTTCAAAGCAACAGAAATTTTTCTGTAACCTTCCCCAGATGTGTGCCTCGAGACAATCCTGTCTCGAGGTCTACAGACAATTCCTTTGACTTCATGCTTGGTTTGTGCTCTGACATGAACTGTCAACTGTGGGACCTTATATAGACAGGTGTGTGCCTTTCCAAATCATGTCCAGTCAACTGAATTTAGCACAGGTGGACTCCAATGAAGCTGCTGAAACATCTCAAGGATGATCAGGGGAAACAGGATGCACCTGAGCTCAATTTTGAGTTTCATGGCAAAGGCTGTGAATACTTATGTACATGTGCTTTCTCAGTTTTTTTATTTTTAATAAATTTGCAAAAACCTCAAGTAAACTTTTTTCCTGTTGTCATTATGGGGTGTTGTGTGTAGAATTCTGAGGAACAAAATGAATTCAATCCATTTTGGAATAAGGCTGTGACATAACAAAACGTGGAAATAGTGATGTGCTGTGAATACTTTCCGGATGCACTGTATACTCCTTCAGTAACTATGGCAGAAACAATCAGACAAAAATATGGTACAAAAGTAGATAGACAGATACTGTATATAGTTCGATATATACATGGATGGAGAGAGATAAAAAATATATGCAGTCGGGTTAGAAAATGGATGGATGGATGGAACAGTCAAGGAGGAGATGAAGTGCACCAGAAATAGTAAAGGGGAAATTAAAAAAAAAAAAAAAGAGACCGTGAAATAGCAGAGACTCTAAACTGGCATTTTATTGAGGTTTTCATTTGAGGAAGAAGATAACCTTCCAACAGTAAAAGGGACTACTATGGAGGTATTGATGGATTTGGGAAATAGAGGGAGGAGAGCTGCTCAGATTAAATAGGCTGAAATCAAACAAATCTCTAGGATGAGATAGATACCCTCAAGTTCTTAAGGAGGTTAGCAAGTGTATATATAAATACTTGATGCATATTTTTAGGGAGTCACTGTGAGCTGGGTTAATTCTAAAGGACTGGAAAATGGTAAATATCATCCCATTATATAAAAAGGTGATCAGGTAAATCCAGGCGACTGTAGGCCATTAAGGAATATATTAAGGAAAAGATTGAGCAGCACATGGCAAGAACCGTAGTTTGACTGAACAGTCAGCATGGGGTCAGACGAGGGAGGTCGTGTTTTACTGACATGTTGGAATTCTGTGAGGAAGAAACAAAAGGATTCGACCAGAGAGGAGCAGATGATGTGATTTATCTGGATGTTCAGAAAGCTTTTGATGAGGTGCCACATGAGAGGTGGGCATCAAACTAAAAGGAGTGGCAGTTCAGGGTGATGTTTACAGATGGGTGTAAAATTGGCTCGGACACAGGAAGCAGAGGGTGATAGTGGGAGGAACCTCATCAGAACTGGGTGAAGTTAAGAGTGTTGACCAGCAGTGGGCAGTGCTAGGACCGATGCCATTTTTTTGGTTGGGGGGGGGGGGGGGGGATTTTATATAATTTATTTACGATTTGGTTTGGAATATAAATAACAAGCTGGTTAAGGTGGATTGCTCAAACACAAATGTGCTAAATCGGAGGGACTGGGTCAGCATACAGGTTTGGGCAGATTTGTTTCACAAGTAAATTACACATAGGAAGTAAAAATGTGAAGCTGGAATATACAATGGAAGCTCTGAAAGTCTAAAATAGACCTAATGAGATGGATTGAGTTGTCATAGTGGACCTGTCACTATCAACTGCCAGACAGTATTCAGAAGCTATTAAGAAGGCTAACAGAATATCAGGTTATATAGCACCCTGACGTGTAGAGTTTATAACACACTGGTGAGGCCACATCTAGAGTACTGGGTTCAGTTTGGGTCTCCAGGCTTCAAAAAGGGACAAAGCAAAGTGCAGAGAAGAGCGACTGGGCTGATTCCAGGACTACAGGGGATGAATGCTGAGAAAAGATTAAAAGAGCGAAGCCTTTACAGGAGATGAAGAGGAGACCTGAGTGAAGTGTGCAAAATTATGAAGGGAATTAGTGCAGTGGATCGAGACGGTGACTTTAAAATGAGTTCATCAAGAACACGGGGACACAGCTGGAAACTTGTTAAGGGGAAATTTCCTTCAGAGAACCACAGAGACATGGAGAGATCTGTTTTCACTTTGAATTTAGTTTTTTTTTTTTTTTTTATTCCTGTTGATCAGTGTCACAAAATTCAAATTAACGTAAATCCATTGTACAGTGGGTACGGAAAGTATTCAGACCCCCTTCAATTTTTCACTCTTTGTCATATTGCAGCCATTTGCTAAAATCATTTAAATTAATTTTTTCCCTCATTAATGTACACACGGCACCCCATATTGACAGACAAAAAAAAGAATTTTTGAAATTGTTGCAGATTTATTAAAAAAGAAAAACTGAAATATCACATGGTCCTAAGTATTCAGACCCTTTGCTGTGACACTCATATATTTAACTCGGGTGCTTTCCATTTCTTCTGATCATCCTTGAGATCACCTTCATTTGAGTCCAGCTGTGTTTGATTATACTGATTGGACTTGATTAGGAAAGCCACACACCTGTCTACATAAGACCTTACAGCTCACAATGCATGTCAGAGCAAATGAGAATCATGAGGTCAAAGGAACTGCCTGAAGAGCTCAGAGACAGAATTGTGGCAAGGCACAGATCTGGCCAAGGTTACAAAAAAATTTCTGCTGCACTTAAGGTTCCCAAGAGCACAGTGGCCTCCATAATCCTTAAATGGAAGACATTTGGGACGACCAGAACCCTTCCTAGAGCTGGCCGTCCGGCCAAGCTGAGCTACCGGGGGAGAAGAGCCTTGGTGAGAGAGGTAAAGAAGAACCCAAAGATCACTTTGGCTGAGCTCCAGAGATGCAGTCAGGAGATGGGAGAAAGTTGTAGAAAGTCAACCATCACTGCAGCCCTCCACCAGTCAGGGCTTTATGGCAGAGTGGCCTGTCGGAAGCCTCTCCTCAGTGCAAGACACATGACAGCCCGCATGGAGTTTGCTAAAAGACACCTGAAGGATTCTCTGGTCTGATGAGACCAAGATAGAACTTTTTGGCCTTAATTCTAAGCGGTATGTGTGGAGACAACCAGGCACTGCTCATCACTTGTCCAATACAGTCCCCACAGTGAAGCATGGTGGTGGCAGCATCATGCTGTGGGGGTGTTTTTCAGCTGCAGGGACAGGACGACTGGTTGCAATCGAGGGAAAGATGAATGTGGCCAAGTACAGGGATATCCTGGACAAAAACCTTCTCCAGAGTGCTAAGGACCTCAGACTGGGCCGAAGGTTTACCTTCCAACAAGACAATGACCCTAAGCACACAGCTAAAATAACGAAGGAGTGGCTTCACAACAACTCTGTGACTGTTCTTGAATGGCCCAGCCAGAGCCCTGACTTAAACCCAATTGAGCATCTCTGGAGAGACCTAAAAATGGCTGTCCACCAACGTTTGCCATCCAACCTGACAGAACTGGAGCGGATCTGCAAGGAGGAATGGCAGAGGATCCCCAAATCCAGGTGTGAAAAACTTGTTGCATCTTTCCCAAGAAGACTCATGGCTGTATTAGCTCAAAAGGGGGCTTCTACTAAATACTGAGCAAAGGGTTTGAATACTTAGGACCATGTGATATTTCAGTTTTTCTTTTTTAATAAATCTGCAATAATTTCAAAAATTATTTTTTTTGTCTGTCAATATGGGGTGCTGTGTGTACATTAATGAGGGAAAAAAATAATTTAAATGATTGTAGCAAATGGCTGCAATATGACAGAGTGAAAAATTGAAGGAGGTCTGAATACTTTCCGTACCCACTGTAATTCCATTTTGGGCAACAACAAAAAATGTGAAAGTGTCCAAGTGGGTGAAGCCTTGGCACGATATAATCTGGTAAGTGCTAATTCATTGTAGACAAGTTTAGACTTCAGTGTTCATGTTTTTATATACCCTGATCAGCCCCAACATTAAACCCACCTGTCTAATGTGTAGCCCCCCCAATGCCACCAAAATAGCTTTGAGATGTCGAGGCATGGACTCCACAAGGCCTTTGCAGGTGTCCTGCGGTATCTGGCACTGAGATGTTAGCAACAGATCATTTAAGTCTTGTAAGTTGCAAGGAGGGGCCTCCATACATCTGATTTTGTTTTCTCCAGCACGTCCCACAGATGCTCGATCAGATATGCAATCGGGGGACTATGAAGGCCAAGTCTACACCCTGAAGTTTTTGTCATGTTCCACAAACCATTCCTAGTGTGGTAGAGCACATTTTCCTGGTGAAAGGGGGGGACCACTACCATCAGGGAATACTGTTGCCATAAAGGGGGAGTATATGGTCTGCAACAATTTTTTTAGGTAGGTGGTACATGTCAAAGTAACATCCACATGAATGCCAGGACCCAAGTTTTTCCCTCAGCATATTGCCCAGTGCATTATGTTGCCTCCGCCAGCTTGTCGTCTTCCCATAGTGCATCCTGCTGTCGTTCCTTCCCCAGGTAAACGATGCACACGCACCTGGCCGTCCACACGATCTAAAAAGAGAATGTGACTCATCAGACCAGGCCATCTTCTTCCATTGCTTCATGGTCCAGTTCTGATGTTCACATGCCCATTGATGCTAGACAGAGGTCAGCATGGGCAATCTGACCAGTCTGCATTACCCATCATGCATTCTGATGCCTTTCTCTCATGGCTAGCTTTGTTTCTTACCAATTTGTGCTATGTTAGCTCATCAGTGAGATCAGATCAGATGGTCTAACCTTCACTCCCCATGCACATTAATGAGTCTTGGGGATCCCGTGACGCTGTCCCTGGTTCACCGATTGTCCTTTATTGGACCACTTTTGGTAGGTACTAAACCACTGTATACCGGGGCACTGTACATGATCTGCAATTTTGGAGATGCTCTGACCCTGGCATCCAGCCATCACATTTTTGGCTCTTGTCAAAGTCACTTGGGTCCTTACTATGCCTCTCCATTTTTCCTGCTTCCAACACATCACCAGACTCTTCACTTGCTTCCTAATTCTTGTATATGCCACCCCTTGACAGGTGCCATTGAAACCAGATCATCCATGTGATTCACTTCCCCTCCAAATGGATTCACCGTTGTGGCTGATCCCCGCATGTGCTGTGGGAAACGTTTTATGTAGAAAGTGGGTGGTTAGCCAAACCTTTTATTAATTAAATCTGTAAACCACTCATAAAACTGGCACTTGCCCTTTCCTTTCTGAAGGATGAGCTCCTCATCCATAACCATGAAGTTTAATGGCCCATAATTTTGGATTTTTTTTTTTGACAGGGCTGCGAAAATGACATCGAGTCCATTGTAGAAGAATCGCAGAAGAAAATCCATCAGTCATCTCTGGTTATTGCCAGCCAGCTTGGCGGCCTTGTGGTTTCCATGGGACCAAAAGGCAGTTTTACGATGATGGAAAAATGCAGCCTTGAACAAGCAGAGGTAATATTTGAACAATGTCCTCACCAGGGGCTCGGAGTAACAAAGAATGGATGGGGGGGGGGGGGATTCCAGGGGCGGTTTGTTTCTCCCGTGTGCATTTTTTTTTTCCTTTCCCTAATGTGCTGTTCAAATGTTTAGAAAAGCTGTTTAAAGTTATCTTGAGGTTGAGAAAATTCCCCAGATCCATACTAGACATGCATTTAAGAGAACAACGCCGTCAGGATCATCTTCACATTTAGCCTCCAATGTTTGCATCAAATCAATGCTGCCCAGTGAATTGACTTTGCATTAACTTCGTCTATAATGTAAGCTTTCAATTCTGCCATTTCGCTTTTGATAATTTTAACAATTCCTTGTAGAAGTGTTCCACTCCAGCTTAACATTATTAGGCCATGTCGTTTTGAATGCAACCTGCGATTCAATCTGCTTGAATATTTGGGTGTATTACTTCTGCCAATATTTTTTTCTTGTGTGTGTGTGTGTGTCTGGGTTTTCTGTTGTTAGCTTGTTAGTGTCGTGAATCGAGTGCACTCGAATAGCAACAGGTCTCCAAAGAATCCACAAACAAGGCCATCCCCAGGCAGCTTAACCCCAAACACCAATGTTCAGCTTGAGCCTTTGCTGGCCTCAAAATGGCTCTGGCTTTGTAAAGTTCAAAATACTCCTTCAGTCAGTCAGTCAGTCATTATCCAACCTGCTATATCCTTACACAGGGCCCTTACTGCTGGAGCCAATCCCAACCAACACAGGGCACAAGGCAGGAATAAATCCCGGGCAGGGCACACACACCCACACACCAAGCACACATTAGGGGCAATTTAGGATCACCAATGCACCCAACCTGCATGTCTTTGGACTGTGGAAGGACATGCAAACTCCACACAGGGAGGACCTGGGAAGCGAACCACTTTGCCACCGTGCCGCCCAATACTCCTTCAATCCTCCTATTATATGCTCTTCAAAAGCCTCAGGCTAAGGCTGCTATTATTTCTGAGCCTGGTTGGGGTTCAATTCCTTGTCTTTGCGTTTCTTGTGTCATTTATGTATGTCAGTGTCACTTTTGTTAATCATCTGCTTTGCTTTCTGTGCCTGTGTTATGTGCCTTGTCTCTGACGGGTGGTTCCCCAAAGAGGGGGGGGACCACCTACCCATCCTGTCCAGGGATTGCCCTCAGCCCTATTAAGGTAAAGGTTTCCCACAGTTTCTTGCAGTTCATTCAAATGTGCTGGTTTTACTTGGTTTTTTTGCTGCTGTTTTTGGACCTTCTGCTCTCGCTTTTGACCATTCACTAGATGACTGCTTTGGATCTTTGTTTTCATTGGATTGCCATATCACTGTAAGCAATTCCTTTTGCTTTTTGTGCTCTACAGTCATTCATCTTATGCCATTGTTTTTTTCCCCTTTATAGTTCTGATCTGCTATCGAGAATAGAGCTGCACTAGTAACACCTCTGGTTGCAGCACATCGCCAAGATTTTGTTGTGTTTTCTGATTTCAACTTCTTAGTGTTGTGAATCGAGCACACAATGACAGCAAAGGGTGTAGTCCTCCAAAGAACCAACAAAGAAGGCCGACCCCGGGCAGCTTGACCTCAAACACCAACTGCCGGCTTTGGCCTTCACTGGCCTAAAAGTGGCTTTGGTTTGTAAAGTTCAAAATACACCGACCATTCTTAAAATGTACCTAAATACTCACAAATGCCCTTCATGGGAGATGAACTGTCAAAACCTTTAGAAAAAGGCCACTGTTATGTCTAAGTTAGGATTCCTCCCCTGGTTGGGGTTCAATTCCTTGCCTTTTTTGTGTCATTTCTGTATGTCAGTGTCACTTTTATTAATCATCTGCTTTGTTTTCTTTGCCTGTGTTATGTGCCTTGTTGGTGGTTACAGAAGAGGCAGGACCACCTGCCCATCACAGCCAGCAACAGCCTTCAACCCTATTAAGGGGAGGGTTTCCCACAGTTCCTTGCAGTTCATTTGAATGCTTTGAGTTTAATTGGTAATTTTATTTTGGCCTCTCTTGTACTTTTTCTGTTTATTAGATGTTCTTGACCATTCACTAGACTACTGGATTGGATTTTTACATTGGATTGACGTATTCCAATTCCAGTTGTCTTTTATGCTTTATGCAGATTCATGTTATGCCAGAGCATACTCATTAAGAATACATCTTAAGATTCCTTGTGGCACTTTGTTATTAGCCTGGGCTTTTGATGGGATCTCCCCCTGTAGTGGACACGTAGGGATGACTTTACATTAGGCAGGCAAAACCACTTGGCAGGTGGGCCGTGAGCACCAAGTGTCACATTTGAGTACCGAGAAGAGAAACAGAATAGGTGAGGGTCAATAACAAATTCTTACTATCATGTTACTTATGTTTTAGTGCTAATGACTAATCAGCAGCTCTAGTCAGGGTGTGCTAAACTAAAGTCGTGAGTCTTCAGCCGGGATTTGAAAGCTGAGACCAAAGGGGCATCTCTTATAGTAGCAGGTAGACCAGTCCACAGTTTAGAGGGTCCTGTAACTAAAAGCTCGACCTCCCACTGTTATTTTATTAATCCTTGGAATCACAAGCAGGCCGACATCTTGAGATCTTAATGTGCGCTCTGGTTTGTAAGTCATGATAAGTTCAGACAAGTAAGCCGGACCTCTGCCATTTAATGCTTTATATGTTAAAAGGTGGATTTTGAAATCTGCCAAAATGTAACTGGGAACAAGTGTAAGGATTTAAGAACTGGAGTTATGAGTTCGTATTTTCTTGTAATAGTTCTTGCAGCAGCATTTTGGATTAACGGGAGGCTGTATAAAGAACAGTTTGAACATCCAGTGAACACTGCATTGCAGTAGTCAATCCTACTTGAAATAAATGCGTGAATTAATTTCTCAGAATGCTGTTTATTTAGAAAGTGCCATATGGCTGCAGGCAATTCCATTTGTCTTTGGTGCTCTACGGAGATTCATGCTATGCCAGAGATTCATGCTATGCCAGAGCATTTTCATTCAGAATAAGTCAGATTATGTAACGATTCTATTTGGCTCTTTGTGTTACTAGCCTGGGTTTTTGATGGTATTTCCCCCTCTAGTGGCCTTTTTTTTGGGGGGGGGGGGGGGTACTGTTGGGGGCTTCTGTGCTTTGGGACTCTGTTTTCCATGCCTGTATTGTATGCCTTCTCTCTTGTGGGTGGGACCACCTGCACATCACTGCCAGGTAGGCCTGTGCAATATATCGAGTGGCACAATATGAACAATATTTTTTAATGCATCGTTTGAAAACAAACCTATCGCGATATATTATGTAATATGTTTTATTAAACACTACAAGTGTGTAGTGCGTTATTTCTGCTAATTGGAGCACATCCTAAATGCAGTCCTTGCAATTAAACCCCGCCTCCTGCTTATCTTAAACAGTAACAACAATGGCTGAGATGGAGGCAGAAACGAGTATGGCTATCGGCGATGATTTAGTACCAAAAAATGTAACCTCTGTTGTTTGGAAATGGTTTGGCTTTAGACAAAATGATACAGAACAAAAGACTGTTATATGTAAACTTTGTAAGAGAGAAGTAGGAACGAAGAGCGGCAACACCTCGAACCTCTTCAATCAATCGTTTGAAAACAAAACACGTTACGAAGTACGAAGAATGTATTAAACTTCGCGAGAACTCTGCTCAAAACGCAACGAAACACATCCCTGCCGCAAAACAAATCACGCTGGTGGCAACGTTCTCTCGTTGCATACCGTATGAAAAAACAAGCCCTAAATGGAAGGAAATAACAGCTGCGGTAACATACGGCATTGCAAAAGATATGCATTTAGCACATAGTGAACATGCCACAGGGCATCTTTAAAGCCAGAGGCAGTTGACAGACTTGTCTTTCTTGCACAAAATTTGCGAAATTGTGTTACCTGAATGCATGTTCTTGCCACGCTTTATTTGTTTACAAAACTTAGCTTAAAAAGAGCATATTGAAACATTATTATTTTAAGTTTTTTTTAGGCAAACCTAGTAAAGTAGATAAAGCATCTACTCCTACGTCACCTTAATATTCAGACAACTGGCTTTCTTGCGTAAATGTTTAGGTGTGTTTCTTGCATTAATGAGTATATTTTGGTTTATGCCTATGATGTAAATTTGTAAGTTTGCAATTACATGTAAATAACTAAAGAGCAATATAAATGTGTGGCTTCTTTTTTAAGTAATAATAGATAGGAAAAAAAATATCGTTGCATATCGTATATTGACTTTTGGTCCAAAAATATCGCAATTTGAATTTTGAGCCATATCGCCCAGCCCTACTGCCAGGGACTGCCCTCGGACCTATAAAGGTCAGGGTTTCCCATAATTTCTGTTGGTTCATTTGAATGCACGGTTTCTTTTTTTTCTACTGTTTTTTGACCTGAGACTTTGTGGGATCCCCTCAAGGTTGCTGGATATCAAGGCCGGCCTGTCCACTGTTACTGTGAGTGCTGTGCAGAGTGGAGGTAGAATGTCTGTTTTTCCTAGTTGATAGGTTTGTCTGTTTTTGCTCCTAATCTGTTCAATGCTTGCATGGACTGGGTGATGAGAAGGGTCGTGAGGTCCACCGGCTGTGGGGCATCTGTTGGTGAAGATTCACTGAACTTGACTTTGCTGACGATGCTGTGATTTTCGTGGAGTCAATGGAGACTCTAATCAGGGCTCTTGAGAGACTGAGTGAGGGGTCTGAAGACTGGCACTCCAGCCATTGTAACAAAAAAAAAAAAAAGACAAGGTTATCATCACATAATCATCAGACAAGGTTATGCCCCCAAAACAACAGACACTCAAATAAGAAGAGCTAATGCCATACCCAGAGACAACCTTCAGGAATATAAAAACAACGACAACAAGAACCGCTTCCCCCTTGTTGTCACCTACAACCCACATCTTGAAGCAAATTATAAAAGAACTTCAGCCAAAGCTAAACAATGATGAAACACTGAAAAATGTATTTCCTGAACCTCCCCTCCTGGCATACAACCGCCAAACCCGCAGCAACTAATTGTCCAAAGCTCCCCAAGTGAACCAACAGAAAATGGCACATCTCCCTGCCTACAGAAAAGATGTAAAATGTGTGCTCACATTTATGATACAGACCGTTATAGTTCTACCACACTGCCGACTAGAACATCACATAAAGGAATCATTTTCCTGCAGATCATCTAATGTGGTCTACCTAATCCTCTGCATGAAATGTCCTGACACTGCACTCTATGTGGGAGAAACTGGGCAAACACTCCACCGTGGAATGAATTTACACAGGTTCCACATTAAATGTGGAAACACAGATGTTCTTGTAGCAGCCCACTTCAACAGCCATGGACACTGTGAGAGGGACTTTAAAGTCACAGGACTTATAATAATAATAATACATTTTTATTTATATAGCACCTTTCCCATGCTCAAGGCGCTTCAGAGTCTTAGAAAAAACAGCAGGGTATATGTAACACTGAATACAAATGTTTTCCTGAATAGAACAATGTAACAGATAACTAAGCATTAAATAGAATAAAGGACAATAAACCAGAGTAAAATACTAAATTCAATTATAAAAGAAAAACCTAATTTGTGATAGTCATATGAAAAAGTTTGTGAACCCCTCTCTAGCCTGCATAATAATGTGCTCTCCTTTCAACAATAAAGATAACAGTGGTATGTCTTTCATTTCCTAGGAACATCTGAGTACTGCGGTGTTTTCTGAACAAAGATTTTTAGTGACGCAGTATTTAGTTGTATGAAATTAAATCAAATGTGAAAAACTGGCTGTGCACAAATGTGAGTCCCCTTGTCATTGTGCTGATTTGAATGCCTGTCACTGCTCAATGCTGATTACTTACAACACCAAATTGGTTGGATGAGCTCGTTAAGCCTTGAACTTCATAGACCGGTGTGTCCAATCAGGAGATATAAAGGGATTTAAGGTGGTCAATTGCAAGTTGTGCTTCCTTCCCTTTGACTCTCCTGTGAAGAGTGACAGCATGGGATCCTCAAAGCAACTCTCCAAAGATCTGAAAACAAAGATTGTTCAGACTCCTGGTTTAGGGGAAGGCTACAAAAAGCCATCTCAGAGGTCTAAACGGTCAGTTTCAACTGTAAGGAATGGAATCAGGAAATGGAAGGCCACAGGCACAGTTGTTGTTAAACCCAGCAGGTCTGGCAGGCCAAGAAAAATACAGGAGTGGCATATGGGCAGGATTGTGAGAATGGTGACAGACAACCCACAGATCACCTCCAAAGACCTGCAAGAACATCTTGCTGCAGATGATGTATCTGTACATCGTTCTACAATTCAGCACAATTTGCACAAAGAACATCTGTATGGCAGGCTGATGAGAAAGAAGCCCTTTCTGCACTCACACCACAAACAGAGTCGCTTGTTGTATGCCAATGCTCATTTAGACAAGCCAGATTCATTCTGGAACAAAGTGCTTTGGACTGATGAGACAAAAATGGAGTTATTTGGTCATCACAAAAAATGCTTTGCATGGCGGAAGAAGAACCACCGCATTCCAAGAAAAACACCTGCTACCTACTGTCAAATTTGGTGGAGTTTCCATCACACTGTGGGGCTGTGTGGCCAGTTCAGGGACTGGGACTCTTGTTAAAGTCGAGGGTCGGATGAATTCAACGCAATATCAACAAATTCTTCAGGATAATGTTCAAGCATCAGTCACAAAGTTGAAGTTACGCAGAGGTTGGATATTCCAACAACACAATGACCCAAAACACAGTTGGAAATCTACAAAGGCATTCATGCAGAGGGAGAAGTACAATGTTCTGGAATGGCCGTCACAGTCCCCTGACTTGAATATCATCGAATATCTATGGGATGATTTGAAGCAGGCTGTCCATGCTCAGCAGCCATCAAATTGAACTGAACTGGAGAGATTTTGTGTGAAGAATGGTCAACAATACCTCCATCCAGAATCAGACACTCATCAAAGGCTATAGGAGGACAGCGTCTAGAGGCTGTTAGATTTGAAAAGGAGGCTCAACTAAGTATTGATGTCTTATCCCTGTTGGGGGGCCCACATTTATGCACCTGTCTAATTTTGTTATGATGCATATTTTCTGTTAATCCAATAAACTTAACGTCACTGCTGAAATCCTACTGTTTCCATAAGGCATGTCAGATATTAAAAGGAAGTTGCTACTTTGAAAGCTCAGCCAATGAGAAACAAAAATTCAAAGAATTAAGAGGGGTCCCCTCACTTTTTCATCCATTCATCCATCCATTTTCCAACCCGCTGAATTCGAACACAGGGTCACGGGGGTCTGCTGGAGCCAATCCCAGCCAACACAGGGCACAAGGTAGGAACCAATCCCGGGCAGGGTGCCAACCCACCGCAGGACACACACAAACACACCCACACACCAAGCACACACTAGGGCCAATTTAGAATCACCAATCCACCTAACCTGCATGTCTGTGGACTGTGGGAGGAAACCCACGCAGACACGGGGAGAACATGCAAACTCCACGCAGGGAGGACCCGGGAAGTGAACCCGGGTCCCCAGATCTCCCAACTGCGAGGCAGCAGCGCTACCCACTGCGCCACCGTGCCGCCCTCACTTTTTCATATGACTGTATATATAACAGACACACAAATTACCTCTGTCCAAGTGCTCAGGATAAACTGAAAGAAAGGGCAGAATGTTAAGTTAAAAGCCTTCCTAAATAAATGAGTTTTAAGTTGTTCTAATTTCAGGATGTTATTCCAAAGTCTGGGTGCTATGGAGCTGAAGGCCCTGCTGTCGCCCATAGAGTGCAGATTAGTGTGAGGCACAACAAAATTACCAAAATCAGAGGACCTTAGTGGGCAGACAGGCATATAGTGATGTAGAAGGTCACTGATGTAGTTTGGTGCAAGGCCATTTAAAGCTTTGTAGGTTATTAATAGAATTTTATATTCAATCCTGTAAGACACAGGGAGCCAGTGAAGGCGAAGCAGGATGGGTGTGATGTGCTCACTGCTGCTGGTTCGTGTAAGGACTCTTGCAACAGAGTTTTGAATCAGCTGGAGATGTGATAGAAGATTAGAAGGGGCACCTGCCAGCAGCGAGTTACAATAATCGATGCGGGATGTGATAAAAGCATGGACAAGTTTCTCAGCATTAGAAAAGGAGAGGAATGAGCGAACACGGGATATGTTACGGAGGTGAAAGTAAGAAAGTTTCTAAATGTGATTTATGTGGGCAGAATAAGAAAGGGAGGAATCAAAAATGACACCAAGATTCCTTGCATCAGAAGAAGGTCTGATGAGATCACCGTCCAGAGTGACTGAAAAGGAACTCATTTTCTTAAGTGGGCACCTTCAGAACACAGCAAGAGAGAAAAGAATGGGAAGTGAAATTCATGGCTAAAACTGAACACATCACAACATGGTTTGAATAGAGACAAGAGTTTCATGGCCAGATGTGAGGATTGTTTGCATCTCTCAGACTGACACAGACAACCTGACTCCAGACCCACATTGTATGGGAAAACTCCTCAGAAACTTCAAAAGACTTTTGTTGGACAGTCATCTCATCCAAAGATCTTGACCATACATTGTTCTGTCTTGTTAAATTAATCTTAGCCTGGAGAGGTCTATTAATTTTTCACATTTAAGATGTCTCACTTAAATATTTACCAATGTTGTTTCTTGTCCTAGTGTGTACTGTATATAAACACAGGGAACTCCAGTCTCTGTATTACATCTCGCCTGAAGAAGGGGCCTGAGTTGCCTCAAAAGCTTGTATATTGTAATCTTTTTAATTAGCCAGTAAAAGGAGTCATTTTGCTTGACTTCTCACTACATTCATAATGGCGAACACAGTACAACACCCTGGTACTATCTAAAAAAAAAAAAATGAATCTTACACTGTTCCAGTGTGGTGTGAGAAAGCATATTTAGAATTAAGGTGCGTCAGTCTTTCCAAATAATAAAAGTATGATGCTAATAGAACTATAAGAAGCGTGACTCTTATGTATTACATACGAATGTGCTAAAGCTAACTGGACAAATGTAATCTAATGCAGATACTAAAGCTATAAGAATATAATTTCTTATAGCTAATGTAATGTACTGAACTAACCTTAATGTAACCCTTGATATTTAATGAGCAATGTGTGTGCAAGAGTATAAGGAAGTGAGCATTGTCTAAAACCGCTGAGTTGCATCTATATATATATACATATATATATATATATATATATATACATGTACTGTAATTCACTAAGCTGCTGCCAGTGCGGGCGGCACGGTGGCGCAGTGGGTTGCGCTGCTGCCTCGCAGTTGGGAGATCTGGGGACCTGGGTTCGATTCCCGGGTCCTCCCTGCGTGGAGTTTGCATGTTCTCCCCGTGTCTGCGTGGGTTTCCTCCGGGCGCTCTGGTTTCCTCCCACAGTCCAAAGACATGCAGGTTAGGTGGATTGGCGATTCTAAATTGGCCCTAGTGTGTGCTGGGTGTGTGGGTGTGTTTGTGTGTGTCCTGCGGTGGGTTGACACCCTGCCCAGGATTGTTTCCTGCCTTGTGCCCTGTGTTGGCTGGGATTGGCTCCCGTGACCCTGTGTTCGGATTCAGCGGGTTACAAAATGGATGGATGGATGGATGCTGCCAGTGCAAGCAAGACACCCATGGAAGCACACAGGACGGAGCCACGCCCACCAACTCTAAGACCATTCGCTACGACGACCGCTCGCAGAGCCACGCCCACCAACTCGGACGCAGCAACTCACAAAACCATGTCGTCATTGGATACGATGACAACTCGCAGAGCCACGCAAACCAACACGGACGCAGCAACTCACAGAGCAGGGTGTCATTCGCATTCGTCTCTGCTACACTCCACATGCACCTCTGAAGAAGCATATTTGTCGCGAATGTGAATCGCTGTATGCGGCATGTAGAACAGTTTGCGAGGGGTATCCCATGGTCTTATAGTTGGTGGGCGGGTCTCTGTTAGTTGCTCTTGCGAGCGGGCACATGACCAGGCGGGGTGTATGCTTCGAGAGCGAGGGTGGACGCGACAGCACCATCTAAGAAGAATCATATTTGTCACGAGTGTGAATCGCTGTATGCAGCGTGTAAAACAGTTTGCGAGGGGTATCTCATGGTCTTCGCAGTGTCTATGCTTCGATGTGAATCGCTGTATGCAGCGTGTAAAACGCTGTATTGTATGTTGCCCTCTCCAGAGTTACATCTTTTCATTCACCTACAGTCGTATCCTCAAAACCAACCCCATTTGGACAACTGTGTTTTTTTCAGGGAGTGTTCACCCATCAATACATAATTATGCGGCTGGCTAGTACACTCTAAAACAGACTTGCTATAACTGGTCTTATGTACGTGTAAGTTAGCAGAAGTGTATTTTTTAAAATTGTGAAAATACTGACCACTTTTTATCTGTAAAAAGTACTGTGTGCTTCTGCATGTTGCAATCCAGGGTGTGACCACAAGCTATAACAATCTATGTATGACCCCAGAATGAACTGTCGTGTTTTTTCTTCTTAACGGACCCGAGTATTGAAGGAAGTTTTTCTTTCCTGCTGACAGGCTGACGTTTTGTAGCTACTTAATGTGACAGGGTCTTCAGCCTGCTTTTTCTCGCCAAGAATAAAAAAATGACTTTTTATTTTAAATTGGTGTATTTTTTGACTCCCGTTGTTTTTTTGACTTCAGCATCCACAAGTGCTGAGGTGTCACCTGCTGAATTTGGGTCCAAATCCCGGTATGGTGTAGCGGGTCCACAGCTCAAATTGAAAAGGCCAGTTTTTTTTTTTTTTTTTTTAATAATCTTTGCACTTGCGGTTTAAAGAGGGGGTGTGGTAGTGTGGCCGGAGCGGTTCCTGGGTGCTTTGTGATTGTGGACAGGCCTCGCTTAAGTGCACAGGTGAGGAGTCGTCCGCATCTGTAATTGATGCTGGGAACTGCTAATGGCCACACCTGGACCACGTCCCCATTATATATAGTAGGAGCATGAGTGCGGAAAGGGGGAAAGGAAAGAACGTGAACGGCGGTTAAGGGAGAAAAAGGCAGCGGCAGGAAGCCTGTGCGTGAGAGAGCGATTCACTCGCTGTTGAGAGCAGAAGGCAGCTGAGCAGTGAGCCCTTGCGGGATTGTTTGGCCGTCACCAGGGGCAGTCGATAGTGGTCGCTCCCGCTGAGCATTAGTGAGGAGCAGGAGTGACTGGAAGAAGGATGGCTCACCGCAGAAGGAGGCTTGGGAGATGAATGCCCCAGCATGAACGTCCTGGTCGCTGGGGAGCCAAAGTCTTGGTCTGGGGATAGCAGAATGAAGCCAGGGATTGGGAAGCCACCAGACCAGAAGGCAGAGAAGATCAGCTGCAGGTAGGGTGACTCCCCTGGTGCAAAGCCTGGATGGGAGAAGCAGGGGAGTCACCAGTAGAAGAATGCACCGGGCTTTGTTTTAAAAGACTGCTTCCAGCCATTGTTTTTAACCTTGTTTTATAGGAATTATTTATTGGATTTTAACCGCCACATTTTTCACTTGTAATGGATTATTTATTAACGTTTTCATAGCACTGCACTATTTATTTGAACACAATTTTTTGGTTTGGTTTTGAATAAAAGCAACTTTTGCACTTTTTTTGCACCATCCCCCTGCTTCGTTGTTGATGTCTTCACTGTCCAGCTCATCCGGTTACATTACTGATGGTGTCGGGTTCAAGAGCTCCCAAACTGGAGACAGGAGCCTGGAGCAGAACCCGAAATCAATCACACCAGGTTGTTCGTCATTTACATTTACACTTACATCATTTAGCAGATGCTCTTATCCAGAGTGACTTACAACAGTATTTGTTAGTTTTTCGCATACCCCTTGGGGTCAGAGCGCAGGGTCAGCCAATGTACAGCGCCCCTGGAGCAATTACAGGTTAAGGGCCTTGCTCAAGGGCCCAGCAGAGTAGGATCTCTTTTGGCAGTGACGGGGATTCGAACCGGCAACCTTCGGGATACCAGCGCAGATCCTTAGCCTCAGAGCCACCACTCTGCCTATGTCATGTGGTGGGTGGTGCGGCAACACTCTGAGTGTATGCTCCCAAACCCCCCCATATAGTTTTTACTGAGATGTGAACATTTGGAAGGGATAGGGTTGCCAGACGTCCCTTATATATGGGACATGTCCCATATCACTGCACAACAAAGTTTTTGCTTCTTGAACACTGAGTGTTTCTTATAGATTTCAGTGTTCAGTGCCAGAAGTCTGTATGACCATCAGCATCAAGTGACTCCGTGAAAAGCCCGAACTACAAAGAGGACTATTTCATTTATGTTAGGTAGAATGCCCAAAGGGGACTGGGAGGTCTCGTGGCCTGGAACCCCTACAGATTTTATTTTTTTCTCCAGCCTTCTGGAGTTTTTTTTTGTTTTTTCTGTCCACCCTGGCCATCGGACCTTACTCCTTTCTATGTTAATTAATGTTGTCTTATTTTAATTTCTTATTTGTCTTTTATTCTTCTTTTCTTCATTATGTAAAGCACTTTGAGCTACTTTTTGTATGAAAATGTGCTATATAAACAAATGTTGTTGTTGTTGTTGTGTTAATCATGAATATCACATGAAAATGTACCCATCACGTACCCTTTCAGTTTTGTCATGATTTTTTCTTCTATTTGTATCCAGACATTTTCGCTCCCGTAAGTGACTTATCAACAACGGTTTGTGGAGCCTGGGCATGTCCAGGTATGGAATCGGGTCAGGTTGGAAGCTGTTCTGTGGAAGTTGACACCCTGGGCAGGTGTGAACGAGCTTGACGCTGTCTCAGCATGCTATAAAGGTGGCTTGCATACACCGATCCTACTCATTTGGTTAATATCGATAGTGTGTATGTAGAGTATCTGTAGCAATATAACAATAAGTAAGCTTGATGCTATAGATGTTTTGGTGTCTCGTCAATGTCATAACAGCCGCGATACATTCTGCTCTATTTGTGTGTGGCACTTATACACTTGTGCCTCAGAGACAATGGATGACTACTCTTGTGAAGAAAGCTTATCTGTATTTCGGCTGGTGATCCCAACAAGGAATGGGCGCCTCACATTTGCTGTCAGTCTGAGAGCCTGGCTCAGAGGCACTCGAAAGACGCTGCCATTTGCTGTTCCGATTATATGACGAGAACAGAAAGACCATGTGACGGACTGTTACTCCTGTTTGACTAATGTGTTTGGTTTCTCTGCCAAAAACAAGAAGTCAATTGAATCTCCTAATCTGCCTTCAGCATTGAGACCCATGCATCATGATGACAGTCTTCCAATTCCAAAACCACCAGAGGATTGGACCTTAGACGAACCAGATGAAGAAACTGCAATGCAGGGTACTGACAGTGACATTGACCCGGATTTTGAACCATGCTCATCAGGCGATCCACATCTGAAAACACAGTCCGAATTGAACGATTTGGTCAGAGATTTGGGTCTGTTAAAAGCAAAAGCCGAGCTGCTGGGTTCGAGAGTGCAGGAATGGTGTTTGCTGTCACCAGGTACGAAAATGTCTGAGTTTCGAGGCCGACATCATGATATGACCACATTTTTTGTACAAGTCGACTGTCTCCGTTTCTGTTGTGACATTGAGGGATTGTTCTCGGCCTTGGGTTGTGATCACAACCCAGAAGAGTGGCGTCTCTTCATTGATTTGTCAATGTTAAGCCTGAAAGCTGTTCTGCTACACAATGGCAACGTTTATCCTTCAGTACCTGTTGGCTATGCAGCACACATGAAAGAAACGTATGAGAATATGGAACTGTTGTGAAGCACGTCCAGTATAGCAGGTACAACTGGAATATCTGTGGAGATCTTAAAGTCGTTGCTCTGTTACTAGGACTGCAGCTCGGCTATACAAAGTACTGTTGTTTCATCTGTGAATGGGACAGCCATGGCAAAGAGTCGCACTATTCTCAACAGAAGTGGCCACTCCGTAAAAAGTTAATCTCAGGACAGAAAAATGTGGCACATGAATCGCTTGTCGACCCGGCAAAGATATTTTTGCCTCCTCTTCACATAAAACTGGGACTAATGAAGAATTTCATGAAATCACTGAACAAAGAAGGCGAAGATTTTCATTATTTAACACCGATGTTCCCAAGAATAACTGACGCCAAGATTTTTGTTGGCCCCCAGATAACAAGCAGTTTGAAGATCTGTTAGTTGGGCCGGAAAAAATTGCCTGGAAAGCCATCAAAGACGACGTTGACAATTTTCTGGGCAATTCCAGAGCCCCAAACTACCTTCAGCTGGTAGACAAATTTCTCAAAGCATACAAGACAATGAAGTGCAACATGTCACTCAAGATTCATTTCTTCCAATCACACTTGGACTTCTTCCCCGCAAATCTCGGTGCTGTCAGTGACGAACACAGTGAAAGGGTTTCACCAGGACTTTGCTACGATGGAGAGATGATACCAGGGCAACTGGAATCCGTCAATGCTTGCTGACTACTGTTGGACACTGCAATGTGATGTACCAGACATTGAATACAAAATAAAATCAGGAGCAAAACACTTAATTCTGTTGAATTTAATAGCTTATGCGAAAGATAAACGGGACTAATTACGTTATTGTCAGTAAACATATAAATAGCTATTTCTCAGAGTTCCTACATGATGCAGTAAAACCAAAACTATATTTGTGCATACCCAGTAGGGACCTGTCACAATCAGCAAAACTTTTCAAAAAAATTGTTTCATTTTGTCCCCTGTCCCGTACTGACTTTTCAGGGACACCCAAATGTCCCATATTTAGTTTCTTTTCAAATTTCATAATAAAAATATATTTTTACTACCTTCTTACGGTACTTCGTTGTAACTTTTATAAGTATACTTCCTTTTTCCAAATTCTCTTAATGAAAATAATCCAAATGTAACAAGGAAATGAGTGTTTGCTGCCTGTCTGCAGCTTGTTCAGTTGCTCTGGTTGGCTGAGGACAGCGACACTCTTACCGTTTTGCTCTCCAGCCGCGCTGCTGTGCAGTTCTGGATCAGCATTGTAACATACAGGGTCAACAGAGTGTGTTGTAGCGCATAATACTAATGTTGAGCGTGTCTTCTCGATGATGAATGTTCAGCGGACTGAAGAATGAAATAAGTTGGATGTGGCTGCTTTAGAAGCTATCTTGCAATACACATGGAACCTTAACTGTCAATGTGAAGAATTTTATAGACTGGTGTTAGAAAACAAGGACCTGTTAACAAAAGCCAAATCATCAGTGAAATATAACTAAAGGTACAAGTTCAATTCTCGTGCGGTCTGTTAAGAAAATTTTGCATATAAGTTTCTCAGTTTTGTTTCTTTTCATATTTTCCATATGAAACACAATTTTCAGTTTATTTTCTGTATTGTTTATATTAAATAATCAAAATTGTTTTCCTTTACATTTTTATATTGTCTCTATTGAATAAGAATTTTCCAATTATTTCACTTTCTCAGAATTTTTTAGTTGTGTATTGCCTGTACAGTAGAACCTCTGGTCATAAACTTTTCTGAACACGTACAAATCAGGTTACGATCAAAAAGTTTGCCAAAATTTTGCATCTGTTCACGACGTCAAGCTCTGGTGGCGAACAAACACTGGCGGCCAGTTTCCCTACGCGCCAATGATTTCCCATTCTCCGTTACCCAGTTTCTTTTGTTTGCGTATACAGGGCCTAACAAAGCAGTTGATGTTGCAAAAGGAGTTATGTTAACCAAGCAGAGGCCTCAAGTGCTGGAAGAGGTGGAAAAACTGTTGCTAGTGTGGTTGAACGAGAAGCAACTTGCAGGGGATAGCGTAAGCAAGGCGATCATATGCAAGAAAGCCAGGAAGATTCATGGCAATTTGCTAAAGGAAAAAAAATTCTTCGAGTGTCAAACGTGAGGAATTTAAAACAAGTAGAGGATGGTGTGAAAAGTTTCGCAAGAGAAGTGGCATTCAATTTTTTTTCCCTGTGCTTAAAATTCATAAAAATGTTGACAGCGAGCGGTTTGTAAACGTCTAGCGCAAATTCTTACAATGTTAGTTTTCTCTGTTGTTCAAGGTTTTCTCAGTGTTGTTCAATGCTTTTACATTTAGTTTACTAATACACTGTGCATACTATAGTATAATTAGCTATTTTTGTGCTTAAAAAATATATAATTACATACGGTTCGTACGGTCTGGAACGGATTAATTGTATTTACATACAATCTTATGGGGAAATTACATTTGTGTCATGACTATATCAGGTCGCGTCCAGAGTTTTGGAACAAATTAGTCGTGACCAGAGGTACCACTGTATTAAATTCTGAATTGTCTCTAGTGTCTACTTGGTATGTGGGGGTGTGTGCACGCCCTGCGGTGGGCTGGCGCCCTGCCCGGGGTTGGCTCCCTGTGTTGGCTGGGATTGGCTCCAGCAGACCCCCGTGACCCTGTAGTTCGGATATAGCGGGTTGGATAATGCATCAATGGACATTTCTCTGTTGTCTGTATTAAATATTTTCAAATGATTTCACTTTTACAGAATTATTTTTTAGCTTGTATTAAATTTTCAAATGATTTGACTTTTGTTTTCCTCATAACCCATTAAAATTCTTGCTTTATGTTTTTAACTCTGTTTTCTCTACTTTTATATAATACTAGACATTAAGCCCGTTACAATAATGGGCGCTAGAATAGTAGTGCATAAACATTAGTAGGAACAGTCTATATTAAATGGCAAAGGACCGTCTATTTTCTGTTACAGTAATACAGTCCTTCAACATCTGCAATAAGATGCTGCAGATGTTCTATCAGACGGTTGTGGCGAGCGCCCTCTTCTATGCGGTGGTGTGCTGGGGAGGCAGCATTAAGAGGAAAGACGGCTCACGTCTGGACAAACTGGTGAGGAAGGCAAGCTCTATTGTTGGCATGGAGCTGGACAGTTTAACATCTGTGGCAGAGCGAAGGGCGCTTAGCAGGCTCCTATCAATTATGGAGAATCCACTGCATCCACTAAATAGTATCATCTCCAGACAGAAGAGCAGCTTCAGCGACAGACTGCTGTCACCGTCCTGCTCCACTGACAGACTGAGGAAATCGTTCCTCCCCTAAACTATGCGACTCTTTAATTCCACCCGGGGTGGTAAACGTTAACATTTAACATTATACAAAGTTTTTCACCTGCATTATTATCATTTTTTAATTTAATATTATTTATTGTGTCGGTATGCTGCTGCTGAAGAATGTGAATTTCCCATTGGGATTAATAAAGTTTATCTATCTCTATCTATCTATCTATCTATCTATCTATCTATCTATCTATCTATCTATCTATCTATCTATCTATCTATCTATCTATCTATTATATAGTGCCTTTCATCTATCTATCTATCTATCTATCTATCTATCTATCTATCTATCTATCTATCTATCTATCTATCTATCTATCTATCTATCTAATCTATGCATGCTGTAATATGTGTCTTTAATTTTCTCTAACAGTAATACATCTCTCCAGCAAGTATTTTAATCTGTGCTGGCATTCCGCTGATTATTGTATGTATGACGTCTCCCCAGCAACGGATTTTATGTGCGTGAAAATAAATCTACTTTTAAAAGTCATCCTATTGTAATATCATGAAAATTCGTATATTTAGGAAAACATTTTATACTTTACTGGGCCAAGTTTGTTAATCGCAAATCTGACATCCTCAGAGTGAACACTTGCGCAACAACAAACACTAATCCCATGTCTTTGGGGAAGCTGGTCTCCTTGTCTCAGTACCCGATTGGATTTTTCATGCGTTATGTTTTAGGTCTTACCTCATTTACCGAAATCCGATTGGATCGTCCGCGTGATTTTTTTATAGGTCCCGCCCTCTCTGTCTTGTGTGACGCGTCAGGCGGCTTTTGAAGCATCGCACCATGCCCCACGCATGCGCACTTCACCAGAAGATATGTATATGTATGTATATATAGAGAGATTTTAAGAGCATCCCGTATTTTTAATTTTCTAATCTGACAACCCTAGGAGGGGACTAAAATTATGAAGGTCCTCAGATAAAAGTCCTGGTGAAAAACAAATCCTGTCCAAACAAGGCTTCAATAAAACATTTTTTGGTAGACTTAATTTCCCCTCGGGGGTTTAATAGTCTTTTTGCATGATCTTGTTGGCAGTCTGAGCACAGGGTCAGCCATTGTACAGCACCCTGGAGCTGTTTTAAGGTTAATGGCCCAATGGAGTAGGATCTCCTCCTGGCAGTAATGGAATGTGAACCGGCGACAATCCAGATAGTGCTGTGATTGGCTGTTAACATTTTAGCACAGGGGTCCTCAATCAGGGTCCTGGAGGGCCGCAGTGGCTGCAGGTTTTTGCTCCAACCCAATTGCTTAATAACTCACTTATTGCTTAAGTGACACTCCTGCTTCACCTTAGTGGTCTCGCTAGTTAAGATTTTGAACTCTTATTACTTGTTTTAGTCTCAAACAGCTGTATTCTCAGCTTTTAATTGCTCCTAATTAGCAATAACATACAAATGACAAAAGAGAGCAGCATTTCTCTATTTCGCTTGTTTCCATTTACACCTCAGTGTATTTATCCTGCACTATTAGGTTTAATGAAATACTTGGAAGGAAAGTGAAGAGAGAAAAAAGTGAAGGACTGAGAATTACTTCTCCATTGTAGCCTTCAAATCATTTGGATGATATCTTTAGAAAGGGGAAGAAAATTGAGGATATGAGAATGAGCTGACATAGCAGAGTTAAAGCACTAACAAGCCATAACATTAATTATTGGCAAGAATTGCTTTCTGATTAAACAACCGGGTTAGAACAAAAACCTGCAGCCCTCCAGGACTGGGATTGAGGACCCCTGCTTTAACATTTTGCTTTTTTCTTTTTTCATTTCAGCTCATCAACGACTCCTTAAAAATTGCATTAGTGGAAGGAGCTCATGGCTGTGTAGAAAACCAAATATCTGAAAGTCTCTTGCTGACGGATAATCTTCACGCACAGATATGTTTGGAACTACCAGGAAAGGTAAGTAAGGCCCAGAGGGCTTGGAAATGAAATGCAATGTGGTCTTTTGAGTGTTAGATGCTTCAATGGCAGGCCATGTGGTGCGGAGGGTTGTGGGTTCAAATCCTGTAATTCAGGGGTCGCCAACTCCGGTCCTGGAGGACCACCGTGGCTGCAGGTTTTCATTCTAACCCTTTTTTTTTTTTTTAATGAGTGTCCTGTTTGTGCTGCTAATTAACTTCTTGTGAATTGATTTTAGTTGAATTGCTTTTTTAAGATTTGTTCCCCTGAATTGCTTCATTTCTTTCTTTAAATGGCACCCAAACAAAAATGAAACATGAAGTGAGAACAGAAGACCAACTAAGTCAGGGCCTCAAACTCCAACCAATTTCACTCCAACCAGTTGCTTAATGAGGCGCTGAGTCTCGTTGTTAATTAAACCCATTCTTTAATTCCATGGCTTGTTGCTGCTCTCATTGTGCAATAGCAGACATTTCTGAAATTGTTGATTTTCTCTTTCCTAAGAGCGCTGCTAAAATGTTTTGTGGACCTGAGCAGATCGACATTCTTGAGACCTTCACCTTTCTTTATTTTCAGATATTGTATGATGGACACCAGTTGTTTTGGCTCATTGTGTACCTCATTGTTTATCTGTTAATTAAGGAAAAAGAAACAATTAAGGGGTCTGAGTCTTCAAGAGCAAGTTAATTCAAATTAGTTCAAAAGAAGTTAATTAGCAGCACAAACAGGTCACTTATTAATAAAAGGGTTAGAATGAAAACCTGCAGCCACGGTGGTCCTCCAGGACCGGAGTTGGTGCCCCCTGCTGTAACTGACACTGTGTGTGACCCTGAGGAAGTCACCGCACCCAACTGCGCTCCAACTGGAAAAAAGAAATGTAACCAATTGTATCTCAAATGTTGAAAGTCACTTTGGATAAAGATGTCTGGCAAATAAATAAATAAATGTGAAGGATTATACTGGAACATGAAAGCTGTCAATATAATCTTCAGTTCAGGCCTCAACTATCCCTAATTCATCTTGCAGATTTGGCTGTTCTTGTCACACAGGGTGCCCACCTTCTTTAGGTGCGTTCTCATACAATGCATGAGCACCTGTGATGAAAACTCCCGTCTTCCTGTCTGTCCACACGAAACAACTCGGCCCCTCATGGACCAATTTTGTTGATGGGCTACACTTATTCCTCTTAAAAATGTATCAATTTTTGTTGCGACATCCTGAACAGATCACATTGTACGAAGTTTTCAAATTTCAAAAAATTTCCCATTGAGAAGCACATTGACAATTTGGGGACTCGTCCATCTTAAAATGGAGAAGCGTTTGGTGCGACTTCAACTAGGAGCAAATTTGCTGTTTCCATTTTACCTTGAGAGTGGTGGTCTTGTACCTGTGCATTTTGTAGATTTTCCTCTTTCACTTGTCTGACAGCCACCTACAGTGCATCCGGAAAGTATTCACAGTACATCACTTGTTCCACATTTTGTTATGTTACAGCCTTATTCCAAAATGGATTAAATTCATTTTTTTCCTCAGAATTCTACACACAACACCCCATAATGACAACGTGAAAAAGGTTTGAGGTTTTTGCAAATTCATTAAAAATAAAAAAACTGAGAAATCCCATGTACATAAGTATTCACAGCCTTTGCCGTGAAGCTCCAAATTGAGCTCAGGTGCATCCTGTTTCCCCTGATCATCCTTGAGATGTTTCTGCAGCTTCATTGGAGTCCACCTGTGGTAAATTCAGTTGACTGGACATGATTTGGAAAGGCACACACCTGTCTATAGAAGGTCCCACAGTTGACAGTTCATGTCAGAGCACAAACCAAGCATGAAGTCAAAGGAATTGTCTGCAGACCTCCGAGACAGGATTGTCTCGAGGCACAAATCTGGGGAAGGTTACAGAAAAATTTCTGTTGCTTTGAAGGTCCCAATGAGCACAGTGGCCTCCATCATCCGTAAGTGAAAGAAGTTCTAAACCACCAGGGCTCTTCCTAGAGCTGGCCGGCCATCTAAACTGAGCAATCGGGGGAGCAGGGCCTTAGTCAGGGAGGTGACCAAGAACCCAATGATCACTCTGTCAGAGCTCCAGAGGTCCTCTGTGGAGAGAGGAGAGCCTTCCAGAAGGACAACCATCTCTGCAGCAATCCACCAATCAGGCCTGTATGGTAGAGTGGCCAGACGGAAGCCACTCCTTAGTAAAAGGCACATGGCAGCCCGCCTGGAGTTTGGCAAAAGGCACCTGAAGGACTCTCAGACCATGAGAAAGAAAATTCTCTGGTCTGATGAGACAAAGATTGAACTCTTTGGTGTGAATGCCAGGCGTCACGTTTGGAGGAAACCAGGCACCGCTCATCACCAGTCCAATACCATCCCTACAGTGAAGCATGGGGGTGGCAGCATCATGCTGTGGGGATCTTTATCAGCGGCAGGGACTGGGAGACTAGTCAGGATAAAGGGAACGATGACTGCAGCAATGTACAGAGACATCCTGGATGAAAACCTGCCCCAGAGCGCTCTTGACCTCAGACTGGAGCGACGGTTCATCTTTCAGCAGGACAACGACCCTAAGCACACAGCCAAGACATCAAAGGAGTGGCTTCAGGACAACTCTGTGAATGTCCTTGAGTGGACCAGCCAGAGCCCAGACTTGAATCCGATTGAACATCTCTGGAGAGATCTTAAAATGGCTGTGCACCGACACTTCCCATCCAACCTGAAGGAGCTTGAGAGGTGCTGCACAGAGGAATGGGCGAAACTGGCCAAGGATAGGTGTGCCAAGCTTGTGGCATCATATTCAACAAGACTTGAGGCTGTAATTGCTGCCAAAGGTGCATCGACAAAGTATTGAGCAAAGGTTGTGAATACTTATGTACATGGGATTTCTTAGTTTTTTTATTTTTAATAAATTTGCAAAAACCTCAAGTAAACGTTTTTCACGTTGTCATTATGGGGTGTTGTGTGTAGAATTCTGAGGAAAAAAATGAATTTAATCCATTTTGGAATAAGGCTGTAACATAACAAAATGTGGAAAAAGTGATGCGCTGTGAATACTTTCCCGATGCACTGTACGTGATGGAAGGACCGGGGTTAAAGGAGCTTGCACGGGACGATACCTCCCCGGGACAACAGAGGGCAATGCACCTGGCTTGCTACTGGGCCACGGGTTTGGAGCAGGGAAGCACAACCCTGCTGGGGCGCATGGAGAATTGTGGAGCCCTCCTCTGCAGGGCTGACACCACACCCGGAAGTGCAGCCAGAAGGAACACTTGAAGCACATGTGGGTGCCACAACTCGAGGAGCCAGAGTCAGGAGGAGGTGGACAGAGCTTACAGAAGGAGGAGAGAAAGAAGAGGACGGTGTATTTGTGCTCTTGGGTGCTTTGAACTGTGCTGTGTAGTGGGGAGCAAAGGAAAAGCGCCTCCCCCCTCAAGAATAAAACGTGTGCTGAGTGGCAAGACTGGGCTCTGTGTTTGGGGAGCTGCATGCCCCCTGGTGGTCACATTAGGGATTATAGTATTATAAATCCCTCCGCTTAGGTTTGTTCTTTTACTTTTCCTCCTGATTTCTGTCCTCGTTCAAATGAAGTCATTTCATAACGTTCACCGTTCTTAATGTTTCAATGTTTTGTTTGTTTTAATAGCTGGATACAAGCGACTGTTTTTTGTAAAAATGTTAAAACTCACAATTACCTTTTATAATATAAAATATTTGCTCATCACAAACATCCGTCAGGACCATTTCTTATCCAAACGTTTTTCTTGCAGGTAACGGAAGAAGCCAAAAAAGCGCTGGTTTGTGTGACGTCGTCTTTCAAGGCATTCATGAAGAAAATCTCATCAATGTGGGTAAGACGTATTTACTCTTCAGATGGTTCATTTAAAAGAATTTTTCAGCTTGCAATGTGGGAAGGAAAAGCAAAAAGAATTGCATCTCCTTGTATCTACCCTCTTGGTTATGAGGCGGTGTGTCATTATGTGAAGAAGGAATGGAATATTCAGTCTCCAAACTTTTCAATCTGTGCATTTTAATGTATTTAATTGGGGGCTTTTCACAAAAAAAATGCTCCAGAATATAAAAATATAAAAGTGAAAACCAAATTCTCCAGGTGTTCAGGCAGCCTTTTCATCCACCGTCTCTATTCTGGGACTTTTTGTTAGCTTCTCAAGATGGATAGAACATCAACAGCACCACCAATTTATTTTATGTAGAGCCTGAAATCACACACAAGAACTTAATTAATCCCAAAGGTGATATTTGACTTTACAGAAGCTCAATAAATTAATATTCTAACTAATTCAGAAAAGAATTATCTATTTAGATAGATGGATGGATAAAACTTTATTTGTCCCAAAGGGGAAATTTGGCTTTTTACAATTGCTCAATAAATACATAAATAGATAAATATACAGTGGCCTCCATAATGTTTGGCACAAAGACACATTTCTCCCTGATTTCCTCCTCTGCTCCACAACTTAAAATTACAAATCAAGCCATTCAGATTTGTGATTTTCTGTAAGATCCTCCCATTTCAGGGCACCATGATATTCGTGACAATTGCGCGTCCCAAGTGTTTGTGATCACTCAGGTGGGTTTCATAGCTTCATATGACACCTCAGCTTGCTTCTCCCCTTTGGAGTCTGTAGTTGCCATCGTTCAACATGAGGATAAGAGCCATGTCAATTGAAGTCAAAGAAGCCTTCATGAGGTGAAAACACAAGAATAAGACCATTAGAGACATCGATGATACCTTAGGATGACCGAAATCAACTGTCTGGAATATCATGAAGAAAAAACACACTGGTGGGCTCAGGAATCACAAAGAGAATGGTAGACCAAGGAAGACCTCCACTGCTGATGAGAGAAGAATCCTCACTATGGTCAAGAAAAAGCCCCCAAATGCCTGTCTTGACAGATCAGAAACAGGGGGGCCGATGTGCGTGTGTGTGTGTCAGAGACGACGATCAGCAGAAGACTTTATGAACAGAAACCCAGAGATCATACTGCAAGATGGAAACACAAAAACAGGATGGCCAGATGATGAAAACTGTACAAACAGCAATGGCAGGCCTATTAAAGCCATTGTCATGTTTAGTTCTTTGTCGCATATCATTTGCGTGCAATGACTGCTTGACGTCGGAGATTCACAGACTTCTCCAGGCGCTGAGGGTCTTCTCTGGTGATGCTCTGCCAAGCCTTTTTATGTCCTTTTTTGCACCTACTGTAATCTGGCCATCCTGTTTTTGTGGTGTTCATCTGGCAGTGTGGCCTCTGTGTTTCTGTTCTGCTGATAGTCGCTTCTGACACACACACGTCGGCCCCCTGTAGATTGTTTCTGATCTGTCAGGTAGGTGTTTGGGGCTTTTTCTGTAACATAGTGAGGATTCTTCTCTCCTCAGCAGTGAAGGTCTTCCTTGGCCTACCAGTCCCTTTGTGATTCCTGAGCCCACCAGTGTCCTCTTTCTTCATGATATTCCAGACAGTTGATTTCGGTCATCCTAAGGTTTCACTGATGTCTTTAATGGGCCATAAGGCAAACGTGGCACGGGTAACAAAACATCGAAATTTGGGGTCCATGACCAGGAAACTCCCCAGATCTTAATCCCATTGAGAACTTGTAGTCAATCCTCAAGAGGCGGGTGAAGAAACAAAAACCCACAAATTCTGACAAACTCCAAGCATTGGCAACCCATTCTTGCATAATCATCAGTCAGGATTGGGCCCAGAAGTTGATTGCCAACCTACCAGGGTGAATTGCAGAGATCTTCAAAAAAAAACGAGGGCCAACACTGCAAATATGAACTTTTTGCATAAACTTCATGTCATTATCAATAAAAGCCTTTGAAACTCATGATATGCTTGTAATTCTACTTCAGTACACCATAGAAACCTCTGACAAAAAGATCTAAAAACACTGAAGCAGCAAACTTTGTGAAAACCAACACTTGGGTCATTCTCCAAACCTTTGGCCACGACTGTGTTGCTGTTGGTCTAAAGCACAGGTGTTGAACTCCAGTCCTCGAGGGCTGCAGTGGCTGCATATTTTCATTCTAACCATCTTCTTCATTAGTGAGCCGTTTTTACTGCTAATTAACTTCTTTTGCTTTAATTTGAATTAACTTGACTCGGGCCGCTTAATTGTCTCTTTTTCCTTAATTAGTAGCCAAACAATAATGAAACCACAAACAAGCCACCAGATGACAGAAAAATCAACAGATTTGGCAGCAACAAGCCATTGAATTAAATAACGGGCTTAATTAACAGCAAGAATCAGCTTCTCATTAAGAGACTGGTTGGAGTGAAGTTGGAGTTTGAAATCCCAGTTTAGCTAGTCATCTGTTGGCTCGTTTCATGTCTCATTTCTGTTTGGCTGCCATTTAATGAAGAAAGGAATCAATTCAGAGGACTGACGCCTTCAACACCATCCAACCTCTGCTCCTTAGGGACAAGCTGACAGAGATGGGAGTAGATTCATACCTGGTGGCATGGATCGTGGACTATCTTACAAACAGACCTCAGTATGTGCGTCTCGGGAATTGCAGATCTGACATTGTGGTCAGCAACACAGGAGCGCCGCAGGGGACTGTACTTTCTCCGGTCCTATTCAGCCTATATACATCAGACTTCCAATATAACTCGGAGTCCTGCCACGTGCAAAAGTTTGCTGACGACACTGCTATCGTGGGCTGCATCAGGAGTGGGCAGGAGGAGTAGTATAGAAACCTCATCAAGGACTTTGTTAAATGGTGCGACTTAAACCACCTACAACTGAACACCAGCAAAACCAAGGAACTGGTGGTGGATTTTAGGAGACCCAGGCCTCTCATGGACCCCGTGATCATCAGAGGTGACTGTGTGCAGAGGGTGCAGACCTATAAATACCTGGGAGTGCAGATGGACGATAAATTGGACTGGACTGCCAATACTGATTCTCTGTGCAAGAGAGGACAGAGCCGCCTGTACTTCCTTAGAAGACTGGCATCCTTCAACATCTGCAGTAAGATGCTGCAGATGTTCTATCAGATGGTTGTGGCGAGTGCCCTCTTCTACGCAGTGGTGTGCTGGGGAGGCAGCATTAAGAAGGATGCCTCACGCCTGGACAAACTGGTGAGGAAGGCAGGCTCTATTGTTGGCATAGAGCTGGACGGTTTGACATCCGTAGCAGAGCAACGGGCACTCAGCAGGCTCCTATCAATTATGGAGAATCCACTACATCCATTAAACAGTGTCATCTCCAGACAGAGGAGCAGTTTCAGCGACAGACTGCTGTCACTGTCCTGCTCCACTGACAGACTGAGAAGATCATTCCTCCCCCAAACTATGCGACTCTTCAATTCCACCAGAGGGGGTAAACGTTGAACATTATTCAAGTTATTGTCTGTTTTTTACCTGCATTTTTTATTACTCTTTAATTTAATATTTTTTTGCTGCTGGAGTATGTGAATTTCCCCCTGGGATTAATAAAGTATCTATCTATCTATCTATCTATCTATCTATCTATCTATGAATGATGTATAAGACATTATTGAAGTCCTCCTTTTTGTGTTTTCTTATAATGATGTAAAATAGATGAGCTAATCGAACGGTGTAACATCATAATATTTCTGTTGAAGTTTTGATTTGGGACTTTTAAGTGCTTGTTTGATATGGGCTCAGGGGGTTTAAATTGTAAATTAGAAGAATGGAAAAGTTTTTTTGGGTCATTTCAAATTAATATAAGAAATAGTATATCAAATATGGACTGCAAGGGAATTGATTCTCATTTGATGCAGCAGCCTGTAAAATTTGGTTATATGTTACCTGTTATATATTAATTTGATTTATTGCTATTTGATCAATAAAGGTCTTTTTAAAAAAAAAATATATATATCTATCCTATCTATCTATCTATCTATTTAAAAAAAAGGGCTATTAAAATGAAGGGAAAAGGAGTTAATTAGGAGTGAAAACTGGGCACTGATTAGGAAAAGGGTTAGAATGAAAACCTGTAGCCACTGCGGCCCTCCAGGACCGGAGTTCGACAACCCCTGCCCTAGAATCTCTCAAGGTCATACACTTTCTCGAAGTCCACCACACACATGTAGGTCGACTGGGTGTATTCCCATGGCACCTTCACCATCCTCATGAGGGTAAAGAGCTGATTCACTGATCCCCATTGCACCTTCTTGATCTGAGGTTTCACAACTGGATGGAGAGTCCCCTTTTCCAGTACCCTGGCATAATTTCTCAGGGAGGCTTAGGAGTGTGATCCCCTGATAGTGTCGGGGCATAAAATGCACCTTGAAAGAAGGCTCTAGGAGTGTGACACCCCTGGTCTAAAGGAACCCCAAAGGTCACATTTCTTGACACACTTCTGCTGAATAATTAATTGGATGAAACTCCTCAGGGTTAGCGTGTCACAGGAAGGATGTGTGTGGCATTGTTCATAATGGCCACCACTTTTGTTTCCATTCTCTCCTCCACTACTCCCTCAGATGGTGACTATTAATGGAGTCTACCTTTTTCATTATTTTGTTAAATTAAGTAAAAAGCCAAGAAAATACCAGAGGGAGGCTTCTGGATCAGCTTAGTCAAAGCCCAGATACAAACATCTGTGGAGAGACCTGACGCTTGACAGTATGTTGGAACTTCCAATCCAAACTGAACTTGAGAGATTAATGACAAAAAAATCCTATAATCCAGGCGTGTGAAACTTGTCGTTTTAGACTCGTGAAGATTCCACTCAAGTAGGTCGGTGTGGGGGTCTCTTTTGGCTTCAGAAGTGGTCTAGCCCCTGATCATCTTCAAGCAGGCCAACCCCGCTGTTCCAATTTCTGTTCACTCATGTCTCACTCTTTTATCTGACGTATGACCTGTGCGATAATCAAATATGGGGCGAAGTCCAAGATATCTCCTTAAACTACCAACATGCTTGGTCCACACTGGAAACTCCGCCAAAGGGGCTTCTGTGAAGAGCTCAGGAGAGGGTCTGAATACTTGTGACAATGTGAGGTTTCAGCTTTTAATTTTTAATTGGCAAAAAATGTCTAAAATCCTGTTTTTTCGTGTAGTCATTTTAGGGTATTGAGTGTTGCTTTATGAGATAAAAAAAGAAATGAAGTGATTTTAGAAGGCGGCCGTGACATAAAATGTGTAAAAGCTGCTGGGGTCTCAAACTTACTGTACATGTGAAAGTCCTAGATATCCGTCTAATGAGGTATTTTATATGGGTTCTCAATTTTAGAAATGTATGTATTTTTATTCCCCCCATGTGTGTGTTTTCCGGCATGTTCCGAGACTTCACCCGAGTGATTTGAATAATAACAGTACTTTATTGTATCTTTTTTTTTTTTTAACCTTACACTGCGCCGTCTTGCTGTGTCATACTCCACCATGAAACCTGATGCCTCTCAAAAGCAGAAAGGGGATTTTTTTTCTTCTGTCATGGACAACAAAGTGTAGAAACCTTCGGCGCCTTCTCACTTTCCTTTTATTTCACGTAGCTCTAGAGCTCCAAGGCATTTCTGTTGTCCATTATTGAGGGTGTCCTGCATATAATACCCTTTAGGGAACAAGAACCTTGTGGGCTATGTTTTTGGTGGTGTCGTGTAACTGCTAATTCCTGGCATGTGGATTATCAGAAAAATCACAATACCCCAGTGAACCACACCACAGAGCGATCGAGACAGGGGCTGCCTTAGAGTGAACATTGTCATTGCGTTTGCTGCTGTTGAGCCAAGATTTCCATCCATCCATTATCCAACCCGCTATATCCTAACTACAGGGTCACGGGGGGGGGGTCTGCTGGAGCTAATCCCAGTCAACACAGGGTGCAAGGCAAGAAACAAACCCCAGGGAGATGGTGCCAGCCCACCACAGGAGCCAAGATTTCTCATTGCAAATTCACTTTAATAAGAAGATGTCCCCTAAGTAATGGACGCATTTGCATTTCTCATTTTCTACAGGAACTGCTCACTTTAAGTAAAAGACCCATTCCTGATGTTCTCCCCGACAAGTTGTTTCTGCTGTGTCAAACGTTATATTCCTTATTGACGGACCTACAGACCGGCTTGAAGCAAACGGTGGAAATGACCCCGAAACACTTAAAAGGTATGTAATACCTGATAGGGTTTTGGTTTTGTTGTAGTCAAGGGGTCCAAGGTGGGAGAGCCCTTAAATAATCTGGTGTATTGTTGCAGTTAAGATAAGCTCTTTTATTAAAGGAGTCCTCCACCACCACCTTCTTCACTTCTGTGTGGGGTTGATGTGTCTAATCAACCTTCTCCATTCTGCTCGGTCCCACCACCTCCCTTGTCCTTCAGATCTTTTTTTTTACTTTATCCATCCACCTCTGCGTTGGCCTCCCTCACTTTCTCTTCTGCTGCACTTCCATTCCCATCACTCTTTTGCCCTCTTCTTCATTGTCTCTCCTCATCACATGTCAATACCCCTTCTACCTCCTTTCCTGTACTTTCTTAGATGTCTCACCCACTTTTGTTGTATCTGATTCTCATTTCTTATTCTGTCCTATTTTTGTAACTCTGGAGGCGGAGTGGTCCCTCTGAGGCTCTAGATAGATAGTTAGGTCCATAAATATTTGGACAGAGACAACTTTTTTCTAATTTTGGTTCTGTACATCACCACAATGAATTTGAAATGAAACCACTCCGATGCAGTTGAAGTGCAGACTTTCAGCTTTAATTCAGTGGGGTGAACAAAACGATTGCATAAAAATGTGAGGCCACTAAAGTCATTTTTTGAACACAATCCCTTCATTTCAGGGGCTCAAAAGTAATTGGACAATTGACTCAAAGGCTATTTCATGGGCAGGTGTGGGCAAGTCCGTCGTTATGTCATTATCAATTAAGCAGATAAAAGGCCTGGAGTTGATTTGAGGTGTGGTGCTTGCATGTGGAAGATTTTGTTGTGAACAGACAACATGTGGTCAAAGGAGCTCTCCATGCAGGTGAAAGAAGCCATCCTTAAGCTGCGAAAACAGAAAAAACCCATCCGAGAAATTGTTACAATATTACGAGTGGCAAAATCTACAGTTTGGTACATCCTGAGAAAGAAAGCAAGCACTGGTGAACTCAGCAACACAAAAAGACCTGGACATCCACGGAAGACAACAGTGGTGGATGATCGCAGAATCATTTCCATGGTGAAGAGAAACCCCTTCACAACAGCCAACCAAGTGAACAACACTCTCCAGGGGGTAGGCGTATCGATATCCAAGTCTACCATAAAGAGAAGACTCCATGAAAGTAAATACAGAGGGTGCACTGCAAGGTGCAAGCCACTCATAAGCCTCAAGAATAGAAAGGCTAGATTGGACTTTGCTAAAGAACATCTAAAAAAGCCAGCACAGTTCTGGAAAAACATTCTTTGGACAGATGAAACCAAGATCAACCTCTACCAGAATGATGGCAAGAAAAAAGTATGGAGAAGGCGTTGAACAGCTCATTATCCAAAGCATAGCACATCATCTGTAAAACACGGTGGAGGGAGGCAGTGTGATGGCTTGGGCGTGCATGGCTGCCAGTGGCACTGGGACACTAGTGTTTATTGATGATGTGACACAGGACAGAAGCAGCCGAATGAATTCTGAGGTGTTCAGAGACATACTGTCTGCTCAAATCCAACTAAATTCAGTCAAATTGATTCATGATACAGATGGACAATGATCCAAAACATACAGCCAAAGCAACCCAGGAGGTTATTAAAGCAAAGAAGTGGAAAATTCTTGAATGGCCAAGTCACTCACCTGATCTTAACCCAATTGAGCAGGCATTTCACTTGTTGAAGACTAAACTTCAGACAGAAAAGCCCACAAAGAAAGAAAGATAGACACTTGGAATAAGCGGCCAAATAGTGTGGTAGACAGTAAGACATTGGGAACTTTCAAAACTCGACTTGATGTTTTTTTAGAAGAAATAAGTGGATAGCACTGGCGAGCTTTGTTGGGCTGAATGGCCTGTTCTCTTCCAGAGTGTTCTAATGTTCTAACATTATTGGGCGAGTTGGCAATACTGTGAAACTGCTGGAAAGTCATGACAGAATCGTGTAATTCGCCAGAGGACAATTCCACTGTTTTCCAGTTGAGGACCACGGCCTCCGATTTTGGAGGTGCTGGTCCTCATCCCTGCCACTCAATACTCAATAGCAAATCATCCCAATACGTGTTGGAGTCCACAGCTCGAGGAAGCCAAAAGGAGCACCGCGTCTACAGAAAGCAGCGATGCAATTCTAAGACTACCAAACTAGACACCGTCCCTTCCCCAGCTGCTCCTTGTTATGCTGTCCATGACAATCAGATACTGGATAGGAGACAAAACACAGTACTGATGGGTTATCTGAATATACGGACAAAGCTCTCATTCAGATTTATACAGGAACCGAATAGCCCTTAGCAAGGACTCCGGGACCCCATACTCTCCCAGCACCCCCTAGAACACGGGTGTCGAACTCCAGGCCTGGAGGGCTGCAGTGGCTGCAGGTTTTCATTCTAACCCTTTTCCTAATCAGTGTCCAGTTTTCACTGCTAATTAACTTCTTTTCCCTCTATTTTAATAGCCCTGTTTTTAATGATTAAGTCTTCTGAATTGATTCTTCATTAAATGACAGCTAAACAGAAATGAGATGTGAAACACATCAGCAAATGACCAGCTAAATTGGGGCTTCAAACTCCAACTAATTTCACTCCAACCGGTTCCTTAATGAGAAGCTAGTTGCTGCTGTTGATTAAACCCGTTATTCAATTCCATGGCTTGTTGCTGCTCTCATTCTGTCACAGCAGACATTTCCAAAACTGTTGCTATTCTATTATTTTCTTGGTGACCCGAGAGATCAGCCTTACTGAGACCTTCACCTTTCTTTCTTTCCACATTTTGTTTGTTGGGTACAGGTGAGCTGGTCATGTGGAGGCTTGTTTTATGTCTTATTACTGTCCGGCTGCTAATTAAGGAAAAAAACAACTAAGGGGGCTGAGTCAAGTTAATTAAAACGAAGGCTGAAGAAGTTAATTAGCATCGAAAACTGGTTACTAATTAAGAAGATGGTTAGAATGAAAACCTGCGGCCCTCCAGGACCGGAGTTCGACACCCCCTGCCCTAGAATCTCTCAAGGTCATACACTTTCTCGAAGTCCACCACACACCTGTAGGCCAATTGGGTGTAATCCCATGGCACCTTCACCATCCTCATGAGGGTAAAGAGCTGGTTCACTGATCCACATTGCACCTTCTCGATCTGAGGTTTCACAACTGGATGGAGAGTCCCCTTTTCCAGTACCCTGGCATAATTTCCCAGGGAGGCTTAGGAGTGTGATCCCCTGATAGTGTCGGGGCATAAAATGCACCTTGAAAGAAGGCTCTAGAAGTCCATGACTAGGCAAACCGAGTAATTAGCTTTATTGCAATAGTCAATAATGCGAACTCAACCCAATTAAGCCAAACCGAGTTGAGCTCCGAACAAGCCAAAAATCGGTTTATATAATAATCATTTCGACCAGCTCATCGCTGCTTATCCTGACCCCTTTCAAGTCCTCTCAAACAACAACGACATTTATTTCTATAGCACATTTTCATACAAGTGATGGAGCTCAAAGTGCTTTTACATGATGAAGAGAAAAGAAGACAAAATAAGAATTAAAATTAGGGAACGCTAATTAACCCATTAACTGCCACAATCCCCATTTGGGGATCATGTACTTTAAACCGGGAGGAAATCCTTCTCCAAACCAGCCAAGAGTCATGTTCCTGTTGATATCAGAACCTCTGGAATTGGTCACTACATTGAACGCACAGAAATGGGCAAACAAAGGAAATGTGCAGTGTGTAAGACAAACGCAAGAAAACAGTGCTGCAAATGTAATGTTGGACTACATGTTGAGTGTTTTCCAGTATGGCACCAAAACTAGGTAGTTTTTTGAAATTTTGGAAAAAGTACAAATGTTGATCCATCGATATTCAAAATATATGTTTTCCTTATTAAGCAGATGTTAATCTATAACAATAAAGCAAAAATATTCGGAAAAAAAATTTGGCAGTTAATAGAATAAAAGTAAGGTCCGATGGCCAGGGAGAACAGAAAAAACAAAAAAACTCCAGACTGCTGGAGAAAAAAATTAAATCTGCAGGGGTTTCGAGACCACCCAGCCCCCTCTAGGCATTCTACCTAACATCAGTGACCTCAATCAGTCCTCATTGTATTCAGGGTTCACATGGAAGAACATGATGATGACGGTCATGTGGACTTCTGGCCTTTAATCCATCAGTGTAGGGACATTACGGTGTTTTGATCAGGCGGTGGTGGAGGCGCAGATCGCCAACACAGAAAACCAGAAAAAGAACAGAAGAGAAAGTAGGGGTTATTACAGATTTTGGAGCCACCATGAATAATAATAATTAATTGAGTATACAGAGCATTAGGATTAAACTAAAATGAAGTTCTGAGAAAGCCATGTTAAAGTAATGTGTTTTCAGCAGTGTTTTAAAGTGCTCCACTGTATTAGCCTGGCGAAATTCCTATTGGCAAGCTATTCCAGATTTTAGGTGCCTAACAGCAGAAGGCCGCCTCACTACTTCTTTTAAGTTTAGCTCTTAGATTTCTAAGTAGACACTCATTTGAAGATGTGAGGTTACGATTTGGAGAGTAAGGTGTAAGACATTCCGAGATATAGGATGGAGCAGATTATTGAAGGCTTTGAAAACCATAAGCAGAATTTTAAAGTCAATTCTAAATGGCACAGGTAACCAGTGTAACAATACTAAGACTGGTGTGATGTGCTCGGATTTTCTTTTTCCTAGTTAAGATTCTAGCAGCGCCATTCTGCACTCGTTGCAATCGATTGATATCTTTTTTGGGTTTGCCTGAGAGGAGTGCGTTACAGTAATCTAGCTGACTGAAAAGTGAATACTAATTTTTCAGCATAATGCAATGTTATAAGAGGTCTAACTTTTGCTATATTAAGTGTACAAAATGCTGTCCTAGTAATCCGAGATTTAAAATTCAGGTCTGAGTCAATACTTACTCCTAAATTCTTTACCTCTGTCTCGACTTTTAATCCTTATGCATCAAGTTTATTTCTAACAACCTCATTATATCCATTATTGCCAATCACTAAAATTTCTGTTTTCTCCTTGTTTAGTTTGAGAAAATTACTACTCATCCATTCAGAAACACAAGTAAGACATTATGTAAGTGAATCAAGAGAGTCAGGGTCGTCAGGCGCTATTGATACAGTTGTGTGTCATCAGCATAGCTGTGGTAGCTCACATTATGCCCCAAGATAACCTGACCTAATGGAAGCATGTAAATCGAAAAGAGCAGCGGACCCAGGATAGAACCTTGTGGGACACCATATAGAGTATCATGTGTCTCTGAAGTATGATTACCACAACTAACTAACAATTTTCTACCTGTTAGGTAGGACTCAAACCAATTTAAGACACTGCCAGAGAGGCCCACCCATTGACTAAGGCGATTTCTAAGAATACTGTGATCAATGGTATCAAATGCGGCACTCGGGTCTAAGAGGATGAGGACAGATAAACGGCCTCTGTCTGCATTTACCCGCAAGTCATTTACTACTTTAACAAGTGCAGTTTCTGTACTGTGATTTGTTCTGAAACCCGACTGAAACTTATCAAGAATAGCAGGTTTATTGAGGTGCTCATTTAACTGTATAATGACTGCCTTCTCTAGAATTTTACGTAAACGCAGGTTAGAAATAGGGCTAAATTTTCAAAAGCAGAGAAGTCAAAATTTTTTCTTGAGCAGGGGTTTAACTACAGCAGTTTGGGAAGACCCCTGTAAACCACCAATACTGTATATCTCATGTTTTGCCATCCATTATCTTTTCTCGCCTCCCTTATTTCTTAGCTGGCTTTCCCCTTTTCCCCCTTTTCTGACCTCGGGCTGTTTCCATTCATCATTCTCCCCCTTCTCCGTCCTTTTAGTTTATTAAATATTGGTGGTTTCGCTCTGAGCTTAATTAAAAAGAAATATGGCATATGCCTTTATTTAACTATTTGCTTGGCATACCTGATTCGTGTTAAAGCTCACACTAAGTTTAATGCTTATAAAAGACCATACTAAGTTTTATATCTACTTATGCTAATACAGGACTATTTACAGTGCATCTGGAAAGTATTCACAGAGCATCACTTTTTCCACATTTTGTTATGTTACAGCCTTATTCCAAAATGGATTAAATTCATTTTTTTCCTCAGAATTCTACACACAACACCCCATAATGACAATGTAAAAAAAGTTTACTTGAGATTTTTGCAAATTTATTAAAAATAAAAAAAACTGATAAAGCACATGTACATAAGTATTCACAGCCTTTGCCGTGAAGCTCCAAATTGAGCTCAGGTCCATCCTGTTTCCCCTGATCATCCTTGAGATGTTTCTGCAGCTTCATTGGAGTCCACCTGTGGTAAATTCAGTTGACTGGACATGATTTGGAAAGGCACACACCTGTCTATATAAGGTCCCACAGTTGACAGTTCATGTCAGAGCACAAACCAAGCATGAAGTCAAAGAAATTGTCTGTAGACCTCCGATACAGGATTGTCTCGAAGCACAAAACTGGTGAAGGTTACAGAAATATTTCTGCTGCTTTGAAGGTCCCAATGAGCACAGTGGCCTCCATCATCCGTAAGCGGAAGAAGTTCGAAACCACCAGGACTCTTCCTAGTGCTGGCCGGCCATCTAAACTGAGCGATCGGGGGAGAAGGGCCTTAGTCAGGGAGGTGACCAAGAACCCGATGGTCACTCTGTCAGAGCTCCAGAGGTCCTCTGTGGAGAGAGGAGAACCTTCCAGAAGGACAACCATCTCTGCAGCAATCCACCAATCAGGCCTGTATGGTAGAGTGGCCAGACGGAAGCCACTCCTTAGTAAAAGGCACATGACAGCCCGCCTGGAGTTTGCCAAAAGGCACCTGAAGGACTCTCAGACCATGAGAAAGAAAATTCTCTGGTCTGATGAGACAAAGATTGAAGTCTTTGGTGTGAATGCCAGGTGTCACATTTGGAGGAAACCAGGCACCGCTCATCACCAGGCCAATACCATCCCTACAGTGAAGCATGGTGGTGGCAGCATCATGCTGTGGAGATGTTTTTCAGCGGCAGGGACTGGGAGACTAGTCAGGATAAAGGGAAAGATGACTGCAGCAATGTACAGAGACATCCTGGATGAAAACCTGCTCCAGAGCGCTCTTGACCTCAGACTGGGGCAACGGTTCATCTTACAGCAGGACAACGACCCTAAGCACACAGCCAAGATATCAAAGGAGTGGCTTCAGGACAACTCTGTGAATGTCCTTGAGTGGCCCAGCCAGAGCCCAGACTTGAATCCGATTGAACATCTCTGGAGAGATCTTAAAATGGCTGTGCACCGACGCTTCCCATCCAACCTGATGGAGCTTGAGAGGTGCTGCAAAGAGGAATGGGCAAAACTGGCCAAGGATAGGTGTGCCAAGCTTGTGGCATCATATTCAACAAGACTTGAGGCTGGAATTGCTGCCAAAGGTGCATCGACAAAGTATTGAGCAAAGGCTGTGAATACTTATGTACATGGGATTTCTCAGTTTTTTTTATTTTTAATAAATTTGCAAAAATCTCAAACTTTTTTCACGTTGTCATTATGGGGTGTTGTGTGTAGAATTCTGAGCAAAAAAATTAATTTAATCCATTTTGGAATAAGGCTGTAACATAAAATGTGGAAAAAGTGATGCGCTGTGAATAGTTTCCGGATGCACTGTATTTTCCATAATAGTTGGAGCACATAGGGACCACTACCTCTGTCTGCCATTCCTTGTGCAGTGCTCCCCACATTGCCTTCAGCATTTTTGGCCAGATCCCGTCAAGCCTTTCCAATGAGCAGTTGCTTACCATACCCGTACTATATTATTTCATCTTTGTATAAAATAATGAGAACATTTAATGAAAGTTGTTTCCGTTTCCAGACCCTGCAGGAGTTTGTGGTGGCCATTAGTTCTGCTGCTTGATCCTTGTTTTTTAAATTAATATTTGGCAGACTAAGATTTCCTATTTCCTTAAACAGCTTGGAACACTCCGGACCTGCAGATTCTCAAGCCGCACCTCCAGTCACTTCCCAAAGCCGCTGAGACTTTGACAAAAACTTTGGACGTTCTGTGTGTGGAAGTTCATCAAGAACTCCATGATCCCATAGCTGATGACTATTGGGCTGCGATGAATAAGGAGGCAGAGCTGGCCGCCCAGGAGTTCTTTACCTCTGTGAAGGAGTTATTGAAGCTGCTGGAAAGACTGCGGGGTGTCGATTGTCCTGACTCGGGGAGCTGGATACAAAAGCACAAAAAGATGCCCCCGAGTGCACGGTGGGAGCCGTCCATCCAGCTGTGGGTGAGGAGCGGCACTGCTGTGCGCGACGTGGTCGCCAAATTAAATTATCAGTCGTTAAGTCAGCAGGGCTGGAGCCCTGAAAACAGGAGGACCATTTCATGAGACGCAGGCTTTTAACGTTCTTAAAAGAAAAGAGTTGCCAAAACACAATGACCTTGAATGCTAAATTATATTTCAAATGTCTTTCTTGATTTGTGAATAATAGGTTGTTCTCTGGAGGAAATGTTTAGATTTTATATTTATTTAGTGCTATTTACACCTTTTGTGTGTGTTTTTCTGTAGATATGTCATTATATATAGATGTTAGTAGTAAAACTTCATCAAATACACCGTCACTTTCTATATAAGCACTTATTTGCGTTTGGTTTACTTCAGCACCAAGTGACACAGTGCTTAATTTGTGCTTCAACGGCCAATAATTGTACATATTTAGCTGTTTTATTCCACTTAAAATAATAAAAAAAAACTATTTTAATCAAAATGTATGAATCATTGAATGTAGGGCGATGGACTGCATTTTACATGCTTATGTGAAGTTGTTGCCTTTTTATATTAAAGTGTGTATATAAAAATGATTTATTAAAACAGGATGGCTTTCTGTGCCTTTTTATTAACAAACCTGAACTTTCAATTTAGGGAAATTTTGAAGTCTAATGAAGAACAAGCTGGTTCATATAGTGCCTTTCCTCACAGCATTGGATCTCATTGTTGGATTTACTGGTTTCAGTCCGATCCAGAAGGATTTGGACAGTGACCCCATTTTCATCATTTTTTGCTCTGTGAGCCTCCACAATGGATTTGAAACAAAGCAATAATTATGTGATTGAAATGTGGGCTTCAGCTTTAATTCAAGGGGTTTAACACAAATATTGTATGAGCCATTTAGGAATGACAGCCATTTTTGTATGTGGTCCCCTTATTTTTTGAGACTTTGAAGTATTTGGACAAACTAACCATAAATATCACAATCATCTTTTATATAATTAATATATATATATATATATATTACTCTTCTGGTTCGTCCTGCTTCCACTTCAAAACCGGTCCTGCCCACACGCAGCCGACACGGCATTTCTCGATTCCTATTCGTCCTCTTCCAAACCCTCCCCAACGCTGGCCCGATACAATGCCCCGACATGTCACACCGATGTTGCAGCGATTTTCGTCGGAGAAGATGACGAACCGCCTGCCGAAAGGGACATTTGCATCTATCCCATAGGCAACTCCTGTGACCAGATTTCCACGCTCAATATGAATTGCGATCCTATGGTTTACTCACTTTTATTCCCTTACGGAGACATTGGCTGGCACAAAGATTTACAACATGTTCCCTATAAAAGAACCGGCAAGCGAATAAGGCTTACTCAATGCCAGTTTTACGCGTTCAGATTAGCAATGAGTAATCCCTCACTTATCGCGGGAGATAGGTTCCAAGGCCGACCGCGATTACTGAATTTCTGCAAAGTAGGGACACTATATTTATTTAATTATTTAACGTGTATTTGAATGTTTTTAAACCCTCCCTGTATTGTTTACAACCCACCATTTACTCTATTAAAAACAGGGACAACTGCTAAGCAATATGAAATCGGTAGATAACTTTACACTTACTGTATAGCGAAGTACACGTAGCAGCTTGTAGGCGGTCATGACGTCGTCGACCTTGTTGCAAAGATTCCTAAAGCAGATTCCATCCAGACTACTGCCTTATCACGTCCACTTGCAACTCGTTTTGCACCCTGGTTAAAGGACACTGCGGCTGTAGATCTTCTATGCTTTTCCTCCTTTTTAAATAAAAAGAATTGATGTCCTGCAGCGGTGTAGCTGTTCCCTTCCTTCAACATATCCAAAACTTTTGCCTTTTCTGCAATCATTTGCATCTTCTGTTGGTGCTTGGACACGGCCCCTGAAGCATTAGCACGTTAATGATGAATGAGTGAGATGAGACTTCCTGGTTAATGCAACACTCTGTCGCTGAGCCAATCCGCAGCACACAGGAACTTAACTGCATGCTCTGATTGGGTAGCTTCTCAGCCATCCGCCAATAGCATCTCTTGTATGAAATCAACTGGGCAAACCAACTGAGGAAGCAAGTGAAAAGACCCATTGTCCGCAGAAACCCGCGAAGCAGCGAAAAATCTGCGTTATGAATTTAGATATGCTTACATATAAAATCCGCGAAGTCGTGAATCCGCGAAAAGTGAACCGCGAAGTAGCAAGGGGTTACTGTACATTTAGTATTTTTGCACTCCAGCGGCAAACTATTCCAACAGTTCATCATAGATGCGTATGTTAAAACAGAGGGCGCGCGTCACAACTATCTCAGATTACATCAACAAGATCTGCGCATGGAACAATACAAACGACTATCGGACACACTGCAAGAAAACGCTGAAAATAACGTACGTGTAGGCAAAATGATCATATTACCGTCCACATTTCCAGGAAGTCCAAGATACATGCAACAAAACTATCAGGATGCCATGGCCGTAGTTCGTAAATTCGGAAAGCCTGATTTATTTATCACTTTCACATGTAATCCTGCTTGGCCGGAAATTCTACATGCACTGTTGGATACCCAAAGACCGGAGCACAGACCTGATACCAGTCTTCAGCCACAGTCAGCTGTACGTGGCTTTTTCTACGGTTCGATCTTTCGACTCATTATGTGCCTTCTCCACCAAAACACCTATGCACAACTGCGTCTTTCAAGAAGTATTCATTTCTTCTTAATTTCTGAATTCCTTTCTCACCATTTTCCGTTCCTATTCTTACACCACTGTATGCTACTGCAGGCGTCAGCTAGTGTTTAATATTTGGTTAAAAGTCCTTTCCAGTCAATGACTCCCTGAAGTTTGAACCCATGGCCGTCTCCAAGTGTTTGTTTCCTCCCTAGTGATGCTTTGCCAGGCCTTTACTGCTGCTGTCTTCACAGGTAATCAATGTACAGTAATCCCTCCTCCATCGCGGGGGTTGCGTTCCAGAGCCACCCGTGAAATAAGAAAATCTGCGAAGTAGAAACCATATGTTTATATGGTTATTTTTATATTGTCATGCTTGGGTCACAGATTTGCGCAGAAACACAGGAGGTTGTAGAGAGACAGGAACGTTATTCAAACACTGCAAACAAACATTTGTCTCTTTTTCAAAAGTTTAAACTGTGCTCCATGACAAGACAGAGATGACAGTTCTGTCTCACAATTAAAAGAATGCAAACATAACTTCCTCTTCAAAGGAGTGCGTGTCAGGAGCAGAGAATGTCAGAGAGATAGAGAGAAAAGCAAACAAATCAATAGGGCTGTTTGGCTTTTAAGTATGCGAAGCACCGCGGCACAAAGCTGTTGAAGGCGGCAGCTCACGTCCCCTCCGTCAGGAGCAGAGAGAGACAGAGTTTGTTTTTCAATCAAAAATCAATACGTGCCCTTCGAGCTTTTAAGTATGTGAAGCACCGTGCAGCATGTCGCTTCAGGAAGCAGCTGCACAAAAGGTAGCAACGTGAAGATAATCTTTCAGCATTTTTAGACAAGCGTCCTTATCGTCTAGGTGTGCGAACAGCCCCCCTGCTCAATCCCCCTACGTCAGGATCAGAGAAACTCAGCGCAAGAGAAAGAGAAAAGTAAGTTGGGTAGCTTCTCAGCCATCTGGCAATAGCGTCCCTTGTATGAAATCAACTGGGCAAACCAACTGAGGAAGCATGTACCAGAAATTAAAAGAGCCATTGTCCGCAGAAATCCGCGAACCAGCAAAAAATTTACTTACTTTACCTTATGCTTACATATAAAATTCGCGATGGAGTGAAGCCGCGAAAGGCGAAGCGCGATATAGCGAGGGATTACTGTAGTGACATCAAAACTGGGATGATGTGCTCGTATTCTCTTTTCTGAGTTAAGATTCTAGCAGCTGCATTCTGCACTTGATGCAATCGATTGATGTCTTTTTTGGGTGGTCCTGAGAGGAGTGCATTACAGTAATCTAGTCGACTGAAAACAAAAGTGTGAACTTGAATTCCTCATCGTATCTGTTGAGGTTCTGTATCCAAACAAGATGTTGGTGACCATGGCTTTCCATAAATCTCTGAAGATTTAGTTGTGCCTCACAGAACAAACTGGCTGCTCTCAACCAATCAGAAAAAGTCTTCATGAAGTTTAGTCTTCTGCAATCTTTTTCCTTTGACTTTTCTTGTAACCATCAGGTTTAATTATTGCTGAAAACCTCCACCTGTCTGCAGCAAACATTTTCTGTAGCCAGATCTTAACAGAGCTTCACCATTAATAGCGTGGCTTGTTTAGTTGAACTTATCTAAGTCTTTAAGATCTTAAAAGACACTGAATGATAAAAGTAGATCCAGCAAAGGTCATTCAGCTTTAGAGTGAATCATGTACTTGAAGTCTTTAGTGGAAATTAAGGGGAAGTGGATTTAAGATTGAAGCCAAGAAGCTCTTCTTTACACAACAGTTGAGGATATCAGGAACAAACTACCGAGACGTGTGGTTGAAGCAGAAACCTGGACAACCTCTAAGAAGAATCTCGGTGAGCTATGGGGACAGCTTAGCTATAGGTTAAACAGGTTTGATGGACTGAATGTTCTCTCATTTGTCAGATTTCTTATGTTCTGAAATTCTCCAACACTTGTCATGGCAGAGGTCACAGCAGCCCTGACTTTTCTCAAGAAGGCACACGGAGTCTCAGGAAGGCAGCAGAATCAGGCTTTTATTGCATGATGCATACATAGATCCATCCATCCATCCATTTTCTAACCCGCTGAATCCAAACACAGGGTCACGGGGGTCTGCTGGAGCCAATCCCAGCCAACACAGGGCACAAGGCAGGAACCAATCCTGGGCAGGGTGCCAACCCACCGCAGGAATGCATACATAGATACTTTGTGAATTTCCCCTTGGGGATTAATAAACTCCAGCAGCAGCATACTGGTACTTAACAATATTAAATTAAAGAGTAATAAAAATGCGGTGCAAGGTGGAAAGTGCGAGGCAGGTATAACAGACAATAATTTTGTATGATGTTACCGTTTATCCCCTCCAATCCATATTTCTTATCTGGAGTAGTGAAATTCACTCTCCCCACCCTTCTGTGTGCACTTGACCTTTAGCTTATAATATATTGGTGGTCTCTAACTTATTTACAGTTAGGTCCATAAATATTTGGACAGAGATTCCTTTTTTCTAATTTTGGTTCTGTACATTACCACAATGAATTTGAAATGAAACAACTCAGATGCAGATGAAGTGCAGACTTTCAGCTTTAATTCAGTGGGGTGAACAAAACGATTGCATAAAAATGTGAGGCAACTAAAGCATTTTTTGAACACAGTGAGGTGACTAAGTCGACACGCTGCCATGTTTGCTATCTGTGAGCTGTAGTTCTGCCTTTCATAATGGAGGGCGGCACAATGCATGTTTCTGAGAATTTAACTTCAAGATGATTATGTAGTAAGGGCAAGCATGAAGCATTTTTAAAAACTTGAGAGCATGATTCATGGATTATAGAGCAGAAATTAAAGCACAAAGAAACAGCCAAATGAGTCCTAAATGACTCACCCCGTCGTTTGTGCTGCGCTCTGTTTCAGAAATGCAGCCCATAAAGCCCACTTTACAATCCCACTGGTTAAAAACCCCTTTCATTCTTTTAAGACAGGTCTAAAAAAAATGTTTCAATTCTTACTCATGAGGGGTTTCAGCTTCCAGGTAATTAAAGAGTGTCAAACTTGAAATATCTTCTTACTGTGCGCCACTGCATTGATGTTGGGGGGGTCGGTAAGAAAATAATGAAAATCTGAGGACCTCAAGAGCAGCAGTTTCCTGCTAAAAGATCTGACTGAAGGATCAGCTGAACGATCAGCGTCGGCATTGTTCGCATTTGGAGAATATTTGAAGTGACGCTGGCTTGTCCAATATGTCGCCAGTGTTTGTCATCAGTTCGTTCTATGTAACGTAAATGCACGCCATTTCTTCTGTAACATATATTTTTTTGGTGCACTGTATTAATCTCGGGCGGCACGGTGGCACAGTGGTAGCGCTGCTGCCTCGCAGTTAGGAGACCTGGGTTCGCTTCCCGGGTCCACCCTGCGTGGAGTTTGCATGTTCTCCCCGTGTCTGCGTGGGTTTCCTCCGGGCGCTCCGGTTTCCTTCCAAAGACATGCAGGTTAGGTGGATTGGTGATTCTAAATTGGCCCTAGTGTGTGCTTGGTGTGTTTGTGTGTGTCCTGCGGTGGGTTGGCACCCTGCCCGGGATGTGGTTCCCTGCCTTGTGCCCTGTGTTGGCTGGGATTGGCTCCAGCAGACCCCCGTGACCCTGTGTTCGGATTCAGCGTGTTGGAAAATGGATGGATGGATGGATGTATTGATCTCCGAGGGGAAATTGTCTTTTCGCAGGACCTTTGGTGGTCAGGGCACAGGGTCATCGAGCGCCCCTGGAGCAATTTTCAGGTTAAGGGCCTCCTTGATCAAAGGCCCAACAGAGTAGGATCCCTTCTGGCACAGTAGCGTTTCACTTGTTTTCTGAAAGTCAATGTCCCACCATTTCTTCTCATCCTTTAAGTATTTGCGACCCAAGTTTTCATAATAGTTTTAATCGCGCCCCCCTAACATTTTTTTGAAACCCTAATAAAATTTAATTCCTATATTTTTTGCTGCCGATACACCGCTACAAGTTTCAAATTTCCCTACGAATAGCGAAATTACGCCACACATGGCAACATTCGTGCCCCCTTTTTTGTTACCTAGGGGGGTGCGCTCCACAGTTTGAGAACTGCTGCCTTAGGATCATTTAAAGGGTTGAATCTCTGAAATAATTTGATTTATTATTGAAGTGCTACCTGAGTCTTTATCAAGACTGACCAGTATGGATATGGGTGTGAGGTACAGAAAGCTACTTCACGTTTAGGGATATTTAGTTCATTGATTTATTTAGTTGTGTGTCATTCGTCCATTTTAATACCCTGCTTACACCAATCTGGGGTCACAAGAGACCCAGGTAGTCAAATTGTGTATTCATCCATTTTTCAAACTCAATTACTTCACTGCAGGCTAATGCTCTTGGTTGGGGTTTCTGGTCTAGTTGCATGAGCTGCAAGGCAGGAGCCAAACCTGCACAACACGCACTGCGCACTCCCCGCTAATCCAGCCGACTATGATGGTCTTCAAGTTTAGAAGTGCAGAAATCTCCAGCAGAGCTGCAGAAAGCATCTTGATTGCAGATACTGCCTTAAAATACATACAGTGCATCCGGAAAGTATTCACAGCATCATCACTTTTTGCACATTTTGTTATGTTACAGCCTTATTCCAAAATGGATTAAATTCATTTTTTTCCTCAGAATTCTACACACAACACCCCATAATGACAACGTCAAAAAAGTTTACTTGAGGTTTTTGCAAATTTATTAAAAATAAAAAAAACTGAGAAATCCCATGTCCATAAGTATTCACAGCCTTTGCTCAATACTTTGTCGATGCACCTTTGGCAGCAATTCCAGCCTCAAGTCTTTTTGAATATGATGCCACAAGCTTGGCACACCTATCCTTGGCCAGTTTGGCCCATTCCTCTTTGCAGCACCTCTCAAGCTCCATCAGGTTGGATGGGAAGCGTCGGTGCACAGCCATTTTAAGATCTCTCCAGAGATGTTCAATTGGATTCAAGTCTGGGCTCTGGCTGGGCCACTCAAGGACATTCACAGAGTTGTCCTGAAGCCACTCCTTTGATATCTTGGCTGTGTGTTTAGGGTCGTTGTCCTGCTGAAAGATGAACCGTCGCCCCAGTCTGAGGTCAAGAGCGCTCTGGAGCAGGTTTTCATCCAGGATGTCTCTGTACATTACTGCAGTCATCTTTCCCTTTATCCTGACTAGTCTCCCAGTCCCTGCTGCTGAAAAACATCTCCACAGCATGATGCTGCCACCACCATGCTTCACTGTAGTGATGGTATTGGCCTGGTGATGAACGGTGCCTGGTTTCCTCCAAACGTGACGTCTGGCATTCACACCAAAGAGTTCAATCTTTGTCTCATCAGACCAGAGAATTTTCTTTCTCATGGTCTGAGAGTCCTTCAGGTGCCTTTTGGCAAACTCCAGGCGGGCTGCCATGTGCCTTTTACTAAGGAGTGGCTTCCGTCTGGCCACTCTACCATACAGGCCTGATTGGTGGATTGCTGCAGAGATGGTTGTCCTTCTGGAAGGTTCTCCTCTCTCCACAGAGGACCTCTGGAGCTCTGACAGAGTGACCATCGGGTTCTTGGTCACCTCCCTGACTAAGGCCCTTCTCCCCCGATCGCTCAGTTTAGATGGCCGTCCAGCTCTAGGAAGAGTCCTGATGGTTTTGAACTTCTTCCACTTATGGATGATGGAGGCCACTGTGCTCATTGGGAACTTAAAAGCAGCAGACATTTTGCTGTAACCTTCCCCAGATTTGTGCCTCGAGACAATCCTGTCTCGGAGGTCTACAGACAATTCCTTTGACTTCATGCTTGGTTTGTGCTCTGACATGAACTGTCAACTGTGGGACCTTATATAGACAGGTGTGTGCCTTTCCAAATCATGTCCAATCAACTGAATTTACCACAGGTGGACTCCAATGAAGCTGCAGAAACATCTCAAGGATGATCAGGGGAAACAGGAGGCACCTGAGCTCAATTTCGAGCTTCATGGCAAAGGCTGTGAATACTTATGTACATGTGCTTTCTCAATTGTTTTATTTTTAATAAATTTGCAAAAACCTCAAGTAAACTTTTTTCATGTTGTCATTATGGGGTGTTGTGTGTAGAATTCTGAGGAAAAAAATGAATTGAATCCATTTTGGAATAAGGCTGTAACATAACAAAACGTGGAAAAAGTGATGTGCTGTGAATACTTTCTGGATGCACTGTACATAGATTAGCATGGAGGCCCTATGATCATGGGGGCCCCCGGGCAACTGCCCAGCATGCCCATGCGTTAAGACGGCCCTGGTAATGAACAAAGCTGAGAATCTGTAGATTATGACTTAAATATCCATCCATTATCCAACCTATTATATCCTAACTACAGGGTCACGGGGGGGGGGGTAGTCTGCTGAAGCCAATCCCAGCCAACACAGGGCGCAAGGCAGGAAACAAATCCTGGGCCGTGTGCCAGCCCACCCGCAGGGCACACACACACACCCACACCCACACATTAGGGACAATTTAGGATCACCAATGCACCTTACCTGCATGTCTTTGGACTCTGGGAGGAAACCCACGCAGACACGGGGAGAACATGCAAACTCCATGCAGGGAGGACCCGGGAAGTGAACCCAGGTCTCCTAACTGCAAGGCAGCAGCGTTACCACTGCGCCACCGTGCCACCCTGACTTAAACACATAGAGTGAAAGTTTTTTTTTAATTGTTTTAAAGTGTTTTTTTCTGAAAGTGAAACTTTTCTGTCTGCCACCACTCCCCCTTTTTAAAAATAGACCAGTTCCCTTTTTAAAGGCTGTGCGGCGGCGTGTGTTTCAACACAGGCTTGTGCAAGTGTGGCTGGTGCTGACACCAAGAATTTGTTTTACTCCTTAAATAGTTTAGGTCAATAGAGTAGGCAAAAATCAAACAAAATGATATGCTTTTTGGTATAATTTTTTGTCAAGTGCCCCTCATCCCACCACACCGCCAACGCCACCTGATATTAAAATTGAGCAGAAATACACAGGAGTGCACCCATTTATGTCTTCAAGCTGATGTCACACAGAAGGTCGGGTGAAGTGACTTCCTAGCCGTCACCCGGTGTGGCACTGGGGACTGATGCTGTATCTCTTACAGTCCAGTGACTTGGCCGCTGGGCCACATGGTCAGCTGTGGATGCCTTATATGTTTGCACATTGTATGTTGCTAAGGGCTTTTTGAGAGAAGATTGGATGCTGTCGCGGCGAGGACCATAAATTATTTCCAACAAAGGTCATCTGGCCAACCGCCCAAAGAAAAGGCTGACTCAGTGATTTATTTGGTCCCGCTATACAATGCAACGGGGGTATTTTCCCCACCCCCAGCTTCTGAGACTTACTGGAATTTTCTGGAAAAGTAGAAAGCTTGCATTTTTTTTAAATCTTCTCCCACAATGTATAGATAGATAGATAGATAGATAGATAGATAGATAGATAGATAGATAGATAGATAGATAGATAGATAGATAGATAGATGTGAAAGGCACTATATAACAGATAGATAGATAGATAGATAGATAGATAGATAGATAGATAGATAGATAGATAGATAGAAAGATAGGAAAGGCACTATATAACAGATAGATAGATAGATAGATAGATAGATAGATAGATAGATAGATAGATAGATAGATAGATAGATAGATAGGAAAGGCACTATATAATAGATAGATAGATAGATAGATAGATAGATAGATAGATAGATAGATAGATAGATAGATAGATAGATAGGAAGATAGATAGATAGGAAAGGCACTATATAATAGATAGATAGATAGATAGATAGATAGATAGATAGATAGATAGATAGATACTGTATTAATCCCAAGGGGAAATTCACACTTTTATCCAACAAAACCAAAGGTACAATCTGCAACCTCAGAACGTTCAACATAGCAGTACTAAGATGACGAGGGTACAGTAAATAAGTTTTATTAATGGCAAGTAATTACTTCTATTTTTGAAGCTAGCTTACGTAAAAATCTCAATAATTGTAACTGGGCACCTGTGGCATGGAGATTCTGCTCCAAAAGAAAGGAAAAATGGGCAAAATGGCCCAGACTGTAAATGATTCCAAAGCTTTGAGCAGCACCCGAGGAACTGGATGCCAAACCACACAGCTTCTTGCTTAGTCCTTCCCTTTTGACTCAATGGTTTTACCAGAAATTAAAAAAAAAAAAAAAAACAGTCGTGGGAAAAAGTAAGTGCCCCCCATGAAATGCTTTTATTTTTTCTTTTGAACATATGAGAACATATCAAGATTTGATCTTCACTTAAACAATATCTTATATATAAACATCTATGCGTGGAAGTGTACGTGTCTGTCCGTCCCGGAACTGAGAGGCGGAGTTGGGGTAAGGGCTCCACCCCCAAGGAAACAGACAACTCGTTTAGCCGCTGTTGTGATGTGAGATTTTACATATAACTTGATGAGTATTTTGTATGTGTTTATTTGTAATTTAGGCATAGCAATGTAATTTAGTGTTTAACCCCCCCCCCCCCCCCCTAGGAAATGGGTATGTTTGAATTTTACGACAGGATTTGGGGGATGTGTGTCTTAAACCAGTTTGCCGAGTGTTTCTTTGCTAAAGTCATTTCTACCCCCGCAAATAGGCTAAGGTGTACTTTAACATATGGTTTGGGGGCAGGTGTTAAGATGTTCTATTCCCCCATTGGTCTGTGGTATGGCTGTTTGGAATTGGCTTTTCTCAGAGGCCTTTAAGTACCATGATGTCCTATTGGCTGTAGGGGTTGGACAGAACATCTATAAATGTATGTGTTTAACCTCACAATCTCTCTCTTGCTAACCTGTGATGATGAAGACAACACAATGAAGAGCACAGCTCAGCAGCCATTTTGAACAGACATGTGGCTGAAAGCTGAGCACCAATGATGCCTTAACTAGAGACATTTAAGTAACTACAAGTCTGTGTGCCGCCTGAACTACATATCATCATTTAATCAGGTTGTATGGTTGCCAATATTCAAATATACTTTGCATTTTGTTATTATTTCTGAATATTATCAATAATACATTATTTTATGTGTAACTTAACTTCTGCTTGTCTTTTTACTACATCTAATTGCCTGAAGTTATAGATATAGAAGGGAAGGTGGGGATAAGTTATATACAATAGTACCTTATAAACAGTGGTAAGTCTGTGAGATTAGGTATTCTAAGGCTACATATTAATAATACAATAGGGGAAAGTAGAGCAATATATATTACTCTACCAAGACAAAGCAGCCGCTAATAACACAAGCGAAGCGATCACGTCAGCAAAACGAAACCTCAGAAGAAAGATAATGTCACTTAGCCGCTAACATCTGCAAAAACGGTATCCCTTTTACTTTTCCTCTCACTGCTAATGCACAAGCGAGGCGAGCACGTCGGCAAAACGAATCCGCAGAAGAAAGACAACGTCACTTAGCCACTAACATCTGCAAAAACGGTATCCCTTTTACTTTTTCTCCTGCCGCTAATACAGAAGCGAGGTGAGCATGTCAGCAAAACGAATCCTCCTAGGAGAGAGACGATGCCCAGAGTAGTTCCTTTCAATTACCTGACATCTCTACATTTCAATTTCTTTCTGACGATTTCAATAGTTTCTAGGACCCCAGGCTTTTTACAGCATGGGTTACACAGCTATCTTATATATAAACATCTACATGTGGAAGTGTGTCTGTCTGTCTGTCTGGCCCAGAATTGTGAGGCTACAAGTATGAAGCTCAAAGAACTCGACCCTGTGGCTAAAGTGAAACCACCAAGAAAACAGAATCTCACTTAGCCGCTAATGCACAACCGATGCAATTGATTGAAGTGACAGAATCCATGGTTTCTAGTAGCCGGGGTCTTTTATAGCATGGACTTACATGGCTATCTTATATATAAACGTCTACGAGTGAAAGTGTGTGTGTGTCTGTCTTTCCGGCCCAGAAGTGTGAGGCTACAGCATGAAACTTGAAGAACTCGACCCTGTGGCCAAAGTGAAACTGCCGAGAAAACAGAACCTCACTTAATCGCTAATACAGAAGCGAGACAAGCACATCGACAAAACGAAACCTCTTAGAATAGAGATGCCCAGAGTAGTTCCTTTCAATTACCTGATATCTCTAACATTTCAATTTTTTTCTGACGATTTCAGCAGTTTCTAGGACCCCGGGCTTTTCATAGCACGGCTTACACGGCTAGTCTTTAAATAAAGGTGATATAATTGAGAAAAAAAAACAACGAATATTTGATCTGCCAATGAGATATTCAATGAAAAACGAACAGATAAGGGATTTCTGTTTATGGAAAAAGTAAGTACCCCCCCCCCCTTGGACCTCAAAAGTGGTATTGCCCCTCTTCCAGTTGCCACTTCCTAAAACTGTCTGGTTGTCTGGTTGTCTCTGATATCTACTGGGTTGAAGGTTTTTTTCATCCCAACTCCTCCATGCAGAACTCCTTCAGCTGTGGGATGTTTGATGGTGGCCATGGAAGTCAGAACCCGCTAAGGAGTGTGTCACAACTCACCTGCCGAAAACAACTAACCCAGACAATGGATGGTGCTGGTGCATCAGGCCCATATCTGGGCCATCAACAGCACTGGTGGCCACAAGGGCTAAGCAGCCATGAGTAGGAGGGCTGCCACAGTGTGTGGTGTAGCCTATGGCGAGCTGCCCGGGTGAAGCCGCCGTGGGTGCAGATCTTGCTGGTGGTAGCAAATATTCAAACGAGTGCTTTGAAGGCCGAAGTGGAGCAGGGTTCCATATTAACAGCAGTTGACCATGGGTCAGTGGGTCATAAAGGATGGGCAGCGCCTTTCCAAATTGTGTGGGCAATGGTTTCTGTCACCCCTGGGCCCATTAAAAGGGAGTCGGGTTCCATGAATCCGGAGAAGCAGAGATGGACACCCCCTCCCTGGGGATGTCTTATGTGCACGGCTCGTTTCACAACCCACCGCATCATCTGAACTTTGACTTGACCATTCCAGAACCCTCCATTATCTTCCTTTTCAGCCATTCCTTATTGGATTTATTGGAATGTTTAGGGTCATTGTCATTTTTTTTCCAAGATCTACTTTCGGATGAGATGCAGTCTCCTGATGGATGGTCTCACCCTTTGGTCACAGATATTCTCTCTGCACTTCTATTGATTGTGTGTATTGTGGTGGCCAAGCAGTAACTGGAATAGGTTGGGGTGCAAAAACAGCCCTCCATGTTTCCTAGCAAGTCCAAAAACAGAAAACAATGCTCAATGGCAATAAATAATAGTATACTGTAGTAATAGTATCTATCTATCTATCTATCTATCTATCTATCTATCTATCTATCTATCTATCTATCTATCTATCTATCTATCTATCTATCTATCTAAATAATAAACAAAGGCAAATGCCACATCGCCAAGTGGCCTCTAATCGTTCGGCTGTGGTGTAGGCCGTCTTTTCAATCAATGATGCCTCCTTCCGGGTGATCGTCCCTTTGAAACTCTTGGACAGGAAAGGGCGGAGTCAGATGCCCTCACTGGGTGGTTTCTCAAGTTTGTCGAGGACGAAAATGACAAGTTTGTAGCGCCAGTGCCCTCTCTCGGCCCAGGGTGGTATTACATACCTGGGAAGAGCTTGGATAGTGACCCTCAGATGCACATGAATGACAACATACAGGTGCTGGTCATAAAATTAGAATATCATGACAAAGTTGATTTATTTCAGTAATTCCATTCAAAAAGTGAAACTTGTATATTAGATTCATTCATTACACACAGACTGATGTATTTCGAATGTTTATTTCTTTTAATGTTGATGATTATAACTGACAACTAATGAAAGTCCCAAATTCAGTATCTCGGAAAATTAGAATATCAATTAAGACCAATGCAAAAAAAAGGATTTTTAGAAATGTTGGCCAACTGAAAGGTATGAACATGAAAAGTATGAGCATGTACAGCACTCAATATTTAGTTGGGGCTCCTTTGGCCTGGATTACTGCAGCAATGCGGCGTGGCATGGAGTCGATCAGTCTGTGGCACTGCTCAGGTGTTAGGAGAGCCCATGTTGCTCTGATAGTGGCCTTCAGCTCTTCTGAATTGTTGGCTCTGGCGTATTGCATCTTCCTCTTCACAATACCCCATAGATTTTCTATGGGGTTAAGGTCAGGTGAATTTACTGGCCAATCAAGAACAGGGATACCATGGTCCTTAAACCAGGTACTGGTAGCTTTGGTACTGTGTGCAGGTGCCAGGTCCTGTTGGAAAATGAAATCTGCATCTCCATAAAGTTTGTCAGCAGCAAGAAGCATGAAGTGCTCTAAAACTTCCTGGTAGACGGCTGCGTTGACCTTGGACCTCAGAAAACACAATGGACCAACACCAGCAGATGACATGGCACCGCAAACCATCACTGACTGTGGAAACTTTACACTGGACCTCACGCAGCGTGGATTCTGTGCCTCTCTTCTCTTCCTCCAGACTCTGGGACCTTGATTTCCAAAGGAAATGCAAAATTTACTTTCATCAGAGAACATAACTTTGGACCACTCAGCAGCAGTCCAAAGGCGAGACCCTTCTGACGCTGTCTCTTGTTCAAGAGTGGCTTGACACAAGGAATGAGACAGCTGAAACTCATGTCTTGCATATGTCTGTGCCTGGTGGTTCTTGAAGCACTGACTCCAGCTGCAGTCCACTCTTTGTGAATCTCCCCCACATTTTTGAATGGGTTTTGTTTCCCAATCCTCTCCAGGGTGCGGTTATCTCTATTGCTTGTCCACTTTTTTCTACCACATCTTGTCCTTCCCTTCGCCTCTCTGTTAATGTGCTTGGACACAGAGCTCTGTGAACAGCCAGCCTCTTTAGCAATGACCTTTTGTGTCTTGCCCTCCTTGTGCAAGGTGTCAATGGTCGTCTTTTGGACAACTGTCAAGTCAGCAGTCTTCCCCATGATTGTGTAGCCTACAGAACTCGACTGAGAGACCATTTAAAGGCTTTTGAGTTAATTAGCTGATCAGAGTGTGGCACCAGCTGTCTTCAATATTGAACCTTTTCACAATATTCTAATTTTCCGAGATACTGAATTTGGGACTTTCATTAGTTGTCAGTTATAATCATCAACATTAAAAGAAATAAACATTTGAAATACATCAGTCTGTGTGTAATGAATGAATCTAAAATACAAAATTTCACTTTTTGAATGGAATTACTGAAATAAATCAACTTTGTCATGATATTCTAATTTTATGACCAGCACCTGTATATGACAATTTCTTGTGCTATTATTTATTGTATTGGATCTCTGTGATAGTGCCTTCCTGCCGCAAACAAACTTCCCTCTGGGATATTAAAGCCTAATCCTAATTCTAATCCTAAGAATTCCTTGTGAATTCTATGATGGTGAGCTGCCAAGGCCCTGATGTAACAAAGCAGCCCCATATCTGAACCTTTCCATCACCATACTTAATAGTTACTTAAGGTTCTTCTGGTCAAATGCTGTCTTTGGTTTCCACCAAACATGTCTGCTGGTACTGTGGCCCTGCCTGTCCAGACACCATTATTTCACAGGTCCTGGTCTTTGCCTAGATGTTGTGGTCGCTAGAGGCGCTGTTGCCTCGCTAAACCCACCAGACAGACGTCCAAGACACACTTGTAAAAGCACCAAGAAGAATTTTAATATTTTCCTTCTAATACAGTGCACAAAGCACCGCGCACTCCACAATTCTCCAATCAATAATACAATAAACACAATCCTCCACTCCCAGCAGCTTAGTAACCCAACCTCCCAACTGCGGCTCACTTTGCTGGGTCTTCACCAGTCCTTTAACCCTTTAACCGCCAACTCCCTAAATATTCCCCATGCCTGGAGAAATCTGAACAATTTTCGTTTTTTTACTTTACATTTATTCAAGCAGTATTTACCTGCTGAAAAACCTGCTGAAATGTTTCAAATAAATGGTCAATCAAAGGACGTAGCTTGAACAAGCGGTCACGGTTTGGATCTTTCATATCTGGCTCAGATAACGGGCAGCAGTCCAGTTGAGATGCTGCGGATACACCCACTCATCGCCATCATCCGATGCGTCATCATTCACAGTATCATGCAGCGCACGTTGCTGATCGTCATTGTCGCTAAAATCTTCTTCAGAACTGCTACAATCATGATCAGAATTATTGTCCAAAATCGCCTGCAAAACCTCACTTGAAGTCAGTTTACGTTTCGCCATATTCACAGCTTTCACTTTCGAATCACATCACGTGAGCGGCCAATACAAGCGCAGAGTTGTCGAAATACAACGTAGTAATAATACCCACGCCAAACCGTCAGTTATATTACGCGCCAGGCATTCACATAACCACAGGCAAATGTGCCGGATAATTCCAGCAGTAAGGCGTCAGCAATAAAGCTACGATGCCGGATATATCTGGCAGAGGGCGGTTAAGGGGTTAAATAGTCCATGACCCGGAAGTGTTTCTCCCGGGTTCAACGCCACATCATCCATTCTCCAGTAGCCCGGAAGTACTGCGGGCTTCCGTCCTCGTGCCTCTGAAGTACTTCTGGGTCGTAATAACAGTAGGAGTCCCCAGGTTCCTTGCGAGCTCCCCCTGGTGGCATCCATGGCACCCAACAGGGCTGAGGAGACGGATTCCATCTTCCATGATGCCCTGAGAGAATCCGGGGAACCATTTCCGTCCAGGGGAGCTGCCATCTAGTGTCCCGGGGGAGGTAGTGTCCTAAAAAGCCTGCTCTTCCTCCTTCTTTCTGTTCAGGAACGTCCCAGCCAGACTGAAACGCTGGCCGTCCATCACAATGTTCATGGGCAAACTTTAAGTAGATAGATAGATAGATAGATAGATAGATAGATAGATAGATAGATAGATAGATAGATAGATAGATAGATAGATAGATACTTTATTAATCCCAATGTAAGTTAAGTAAGTAATTTCTGCAGCCTCTGCCTAACACTAGACTCCTGCACTTGGACATCAGCAGGTGTGAGAGCTACCTGTAGGCCTCATGATGGCATTCTGGGATTCTTAGGGCCGGTTTATACTTCACACGACACGACGCATGTGCCTGAGAACGCTACTGCTACACAAGCGTCGTACTGCTTATACTTGCGAGCGTACTTTACGTAAATCTGGAAGATTCCACCAGGTGGCAGTGCGAGATATCACGACGGTGAGGAAACGTTTGGCTTCGCTGTGTCGTGAATTGCCTGAAACATCCATTAAATTCTGAGGACACCTTGCCACAATATCTCTGAAAAGGATGTTAAATGATTACGTCCATCAATCCAGGGATGCGCCCATTCCAGCAAGCATTGGACACGAGGCAGAAACGATCCCTGAACGGGGCATCAGCTCATCGCAAGGAGAAAACAAGCACACACATACACTGGCATCACTTTAGCATCACCAAATCCCCAAACCTTCATGTCTTTGGAAGGAAACGGGAGCCCACTGTGGAAACCCACCAGGAAAACATGCAAACTCCAGGCAGGGAACACCAGGGACGTGACTCTCTACTGCGAGGCAGCAGCGCTACCGTGACGCCTCCACATGCAGAACGCTTCTTTTAATTTCACTTGTTTGTTGACTGGTACAAATCTTGAAATTGATATTTAACCCACTTCCTATTGTCCAAGTGACTTGAAATTTTGCACACTTACTCACTTCCAATGATAATACATGAATCGATAATCAGTTTCAATAATTGATCAATTAATCCATGTTAATTAAGAAATGAAATTTTCATATAAAGAATAGTTCAAGATTTCACCAATAGATGGCGCTAGTAACTACACCTTGTATGAAGATATGTGCATATAAACGTCAAAGGAAGTGTTAAAATATGGATTACAAAATTATATTAAAACAAACCCAAGACTAAAAAGTTGAAAATAATAAATATATAAAAAATGCTTTTTTTAAAAACCATGCTTATATTAAGTTAAAAAGTGTACTAAAAATTAAAAAATAAGTCTCTCATACATCACTTGTAAAATAAATGCGTGGCCACTTTTCATCAATCAAGATTCAAAAAATGTTTTTATTTTTAATTTTTTTTACGAGTGATGTATGAGAGACTTATTTTTTACTTTGTAGTAAAAAAATGAAATGTTCATATGAAGAATAGTTCAAGATTTCACCAATAGTTCACCAATAATTTTTTAGTACACTTTTTAACTTAATATAATCGTGGTTTTTAAAAAGTATTTTTTTATATATATATTTTATTGTCAGATAGACCCTAAAGAAGGAACGGTCATCTTTCCAGTGTCAAATAGACGCTGTGATCAATAAAGCAAATGAAACATATTAAGGGTTGGAGGACCTCCCCATATACTGGTTGTAGGTTCCAGTAATCAGCAACAAGGTCAAACTCAGAACAAAAAGTTTGATACCTTTGATCAAAACACAGGAGGCTTTTTATAGAGGGACAAATCAAAATAACGAGAGTGACAAAGAGGGAGGGAGCCGTAGATGACATCTGGAGCGGACGGAAAGAACTGAAGTCATCAGTGAGGCGACTCCCTGGGCCAGAACGGAACATTTTTTTCGTGGTGTGAAATGTGGTGGAGATCAGTACATTCGTTGAGGTACGGACTTTTTTACTCAGACGTCTTTCTGTAAATGAAAAGGAGAGAAGAGCATTAATACCGTGATCCAGATCCCCATTTCTTGTAGTTTCACGTATGATAGAGCCCACACGTGTGTGACAACGTGTTCCTAAAGAAGAAGTTGTCCTAGGTCAGCTTACTGCACCCTGTCTTATGACAGACGCCTGCCTGTATGAATAACCAGCCATTATAGCAAAGCGGCTTGTCAGCTTTTAACCCTTAGTAGCTTGCAAGCAGTTCATTTTTCTTTCACAATGGTATGTCCAAAGTCGGCGAGCCGTAGCTTTGTAATCCAGTGACATTGCCGACTTGATCTGTTCCATGACTGATTTGTTTGTCCTTCTTGGCTCTCCATGGTATTGATAAAATCCGTCTCCAGCACCACATTTTCAAATGCATCAATTCGTCGACCGTCCCATTTTTGTTAATGTCCACCTTTCGCAACCACAAGTGACCACAGAGAAGATCAAACTGTGTGTGAGAGCCGTGTCTTGGTCTGTAGGGAGACATCCTTAGATTTGAAAACCTTGTCCAGCAATTTCATCATCAACTTTCCCATTGCAATCCTCCGTTTGATCTCTCAGGATAGTTGTAACCTCAGTGTTCACCCTTGATCCTGGTAGAGAATTCCTTGACTTACTTCTGTTTCATCTTCGTCTAGTTCAAAAAGTGTCTTGATCACAGTTGTCGGTGGTTAGAATTTTTGTTTTGGCCACATTGAATAAGAGTCCCATATCTTGGCTTTTTCGTTTAATTGCCCGTAGTAAGTCCTATATGCCTTCTTGGCTGCTCACAATCAAGGTGGTATTATCTGCATATCCGAGATTGTTCTGAATTCCTTCTTCACTTTCGGCAAGGCCAGCATTTTTGAAATTAGTTTTGGCATATAAATTGATTAATAATCCTTGTCTAACTCCAGGCCTGACTTTAAACCACTGGGTGTTTCCATATTCAGTCTGTACTGTTGCATTTTGATCTTCATAGAGGTTTCTTATCAGGTTTATCAAATGGATTGGCATACCCTTGGTCTTTAACTCTCTGAGGACTGAATATTTTTTCCACAAAAAAACACACCCAAAGCAAGGGTTTCACACAGAAATCAACATAAAACGTTCTGTCGCCAGGAATGCACGACAGGCCGGCTGCCAGGCTGTCTTCGCTTGTCGGGGTGCGGCAGCACCGGTTGCGCTCGCAGTGTATCGAAATCTGGTTTGTACCTCCAGTCCTTGTAAGGCTGGCTGTCCTCCCAGGCGAACATTTCTGTAGGTGTGTCACCTACACAAACCTGTTCAACACCACGATTGGCTGGGGACCGATCAGCTGATGCTGGTACCTAACGTTGCCGGTTCGAATCCCCGTCACTGCCAAAAGAGATCCTACTCTGCTGGGCCCTTGAGCAAGACCCTTAACCTGTAATTGCTCCAGGGGCGCTGTACAATGGCTGACCCTGCGCTCTGACCCCAAGGGGTATGCGAAAACTAACAAATTTCTAATATGAGAAATCGTATAAGATGAAATAAAGAACAAAAAAAAAAAAAAAAAAACGTTTGTTTTCGATCACTTGTATCAAAATTGGAGTTCGACAGAGCCGGAGTCCATTTCAGCGTATTCAGCGTAGAGTATTTTGCTTTTCATTTCTCTTGGCAAAGGTCGATGCCATTTTGCCTCCGTTTGCTCCTCGCTACTCACACGAGTGCAGGGAATCTCAGTCAAAAAAAATGAAGATTGGCTCTTCGTCTGAGGACTGTTATGTGACTGCTTGGTGGCTTTCGATCAGTCATACTGTGTCCCTGAACAATGTATTTTTGATAACATTTTCTTTGTGCGGGATTTGGTATCTGCATCTGAGATTCTTGGGTTTAAGGTGGGTCTTATCTCATTGGATCAAGAAAAGGCCTTTGACCGGGTAGACCACCATTATTTATTTAAAGTTCTAGAGAGGTTTGGTTTTGGTGAGACCTTTCTAGGTTATATTAAATTAATGTACACAAATGTGTTTAGTGTTTTAAAAATTAATGGAGGATTGGGAGCCCCATTTTCTGTTACAAGGGGCATTCGTCAGGGGTGTGCACTCTCTGGTATGTTATACTCACTGTCCATAGAGCCCCTGCTCCACAGACTTCGCCAATTACTTCATGGCCTGTCATTGCCTGTGTGTCCCACTGCATCCTTTAAGGTGGTCGCATATGCTGACGATGTTGCAGTTGTCATCACTGAACCCAATGATGTTGTCCTGCTGCAGGACTGTTTACAGGTGTTTCAAACGGTGTCATCTGCCAGGGTCAACTGGTCCAAATGTAACGCCTTTCTGAAGGGCAAGTGGGACTGTCCTCCCCCAAGCCTCCCAAGTGGTTTAACATGGAATTCTAAGGTGTTTAAACATCTGGGAATTTACATTGGGAAGTCTGGAGCCACAGCTGATAACTGGGAGGGCTTAATTGATCAAATTCAGGGGAGACTGAAGAAATGGAAATGGATGGTCACCAAGCTCTCTTTTAGGGGTAGAGTGCTGATTATTAATAACTAGCAAAATACCCGCGCTTCGCAGCGGAGAAGTAGTGTGTTAAAGAGGTTATGAAAAAGAAAAGGAAACATTTTAAAAATAACGTAACATGATTGTCAATGTAATTGTGTTGTCATTGTTATGAATGTTGCTATACACACACACACACACATAAACATATATATACATATCTACATATACACATATCTACATATATATATATATATATATATACATATATCAACATATATATACACACATACATACACACACACATATACATATATACATATACACATACATAGATACACATACACACACATACAAATATATACACACATACATACATACACACAGATATACATATATATATATATATACACACACAGACACATATATATACATATATATTTACATATCTACATATATACACATATCTACATATATATACACATATATATACATATCTACATATATATATATATATCTAGACATACATACAAAAATACATTGACACATATATATATACATATCTACATATATATATGTAATTGTGTTGTCACTGTTATATATATATAATATACACACACACACACACACATAAATATATATATACATACATATACACATCTACATATATATACATATATATATATATATACATATATATATATATATATATACATATACACATCTACATATATATACATATATATATATATATATATATATATATATATATATATATATATATACACATATCACACATATATATATATACACATACATATACACACATATACATATATACATACACACATACATACATACACATACATATATATATATATATATATATATATACACATACATACATACACACACACATATATATATATATATATATATATATATATATATATATATTTACATATCTACATATATATACACATATATATATATATATATACATATTTACATATCTACATATATATACACATATATATACATATTTACATATATCTAGACATAAATATATACATACATACATTGACATATATATATATATATATATATCAAATCAATGTCAACCTTTTGTAGGGTCTGTCCCTGAGACTTATTAATTGTCATTGCGAAGCAGAGCCTTAGTGGAAATTGGAGGCGTTTGAATTGAAATGGGAGATCAGAGGGTATAACGAGGATGCGAGGAATAAAAACTCTCTCCCCTGAGCCACCGCCAGTAAAAATAGTTGTCAGAATGAGGTTCTTTTGCAGACACGTGACCTGAAGTCTCGTGCCGTCACAAAGTTTCAGTGGCTGTACGCAAATCCACAATCGGTTTCATATTGTTTTCGCACGTTACCAATTGTGCAATGTGTTTTTTGAACAGGTTTGATTCATCAAAGTGATCACTCCTGCTGCGTTCAGTCACTTCACGTGAGCCGCTCTCTTGTGTGATGTTGCGATGTCCACGGGTTTATTTAATGTTAGCTAAGACCCGGCAGTTAAAAGTTTCTCGCTACAGCAATTTTAACTCTGTCAGAAAGTGATCCAAACTGTCGTTTATACCTCGTGTCTTCTCATTAAACTTGTATCTCGCGAATATGGCATTGCAAACGGCAGCGGGTCAGTTCACGTGCTTACATGGGAGGCGTGATGACGCGATATACTTTGATATATATCAAAATACCCGCGCTTTGCAGCGGCGAAGTATTGCTTTAAAATTTTTATTAAGAAGAAAAGTAAACCTTTTTAAACTGAGGGAAAATGAATCAATAATTATTTCTTAAGGATCTCTTTGTATACCATGTTGTCAGTTCGTACTTCCGGTTCTAATATGACTAAGCTGTGTGCTGAGCTTACTCTTGAGCATGAAATCTAACGTGGTTTGTGCCCTTCAGAATGAAAACAGTTTGCACTCACCTTTTTAATAAAAGGCGAGCTTTTAAGCCTGAGAAATCACCCCGTAAATGCACACGTTTAATTGCACATGTGTTAATATGTATGCTTACACCGTATTAAAAGACACTCAAAAATTAACGTCATTTACCTTCATTCCCTCGTTTGACTCGTGCTGTAAATCTCTTCCTTGTTTTTAGTTCACGTGATTACGTAGGAGGCGTGATGACGCGATACGTGACTCTGCCTCCTCCATTAGAGTATATGGACAAAAAACAGGTTCCAGTTATGACCATTACGTGTAGAATTTCGAAATGAAACCTGCCTAACTTTTGTAAGTAAGCTGTAAGGAATGAGCCTGCCAAATTTCAGCCTTCTACCTACACAGGAAGTTGGAGAATTAGTGATGAGTCAGTCAGTGAGGGCTTTGCCTTTTATTAGTATAGATTTAATCGCTTCAATGCTTTGGCATAAATTTAGGTGTGCAGATCCTCCACTTTGGCTATTAAAAGAAATTCAGAGAATTTTGCTGCATTTTTTTTGGGACAAAATTCATTGGGTTAAATGCAGTGTGGTACATCTGCCTGTGGATGAAGGTGGTCAGGGCTTGGTGGACATTCTGTGCAGAATTGAAGCTTTTAGGCTGACAGATTTACAGCGTCTTTTGTACGCCCCTCAGCCTTTACTGTGGAGGAGTTTGGCATTCGCTTTTTTTCATAGGGTTGGTAATCTTAATTTTGATTTGCAACTCCTTTTCATTGACGTCAAACAATTGGCGCTGTCTGTGCTGCCCGTTTTTTACTGCAATATGTTATTAATTTGGCATACTAAAGCAAGCAGAGTGGGAATTAATCTGGACTCAGTCTTCTGGTTACTTGAAGAACCAGTAGTATGGAATCCAACCTTGGAGTTTGACTCGGTTAGTTTGAACTCCCTGCTTATGAGCAAAGGCTTTACTAAAGTAGCTGACTTTATTGATCCGGTCAGCAACCAGTGGAAGTCTGAGGCAGCTGTGACACATGAGCTCGGGATTAGGTCTGTCCGCTTTGGGGGGTCGATTATCAACAAACTACAAGTCTCTTTAGTGCAATTGGGTGCAGGTCCCCTGTGTGAGGAGTTTTTCTCTGGTGATCTCATAAAAGAGGCGGAACCTCCTGAATGTGATATTAGAATTAAACCAAATGTAAAAGATTTTATCGAGCCTAAAAACTCAATTTTAAAAATTAATCACATAAATGGAATTTTGTTCCAAGATTTGTCAAAAAAAGAATTGTATGACTGGTGTCTTAAAGTGTCCCATTTTATACATTTGAAGGAAATGACTGATACCCTCTGGAGGAACACTCTGTGTCTGCATGACACGACATCTCCAGCATGGAGGACTTTATATAAACCTCCCATTGAGAAAAGAGTTGGGGACCTGCAGTGGAGGATTCTACATGTAGCACTAGCTACCAATTCATTCTTAAAAACCATTGGTGCCAGCACAACAGATCAGTGTCCATTTTGCCTTCAGAAAGAAACAATTTATCATTTATTCCTGTATTGTACCAGATTACAACCATTGCTGACTTTTCCTTGCTTTATTGTTGTTGAATTTGGGAATTGTATTTAATGAACTCATTTATATTTTTGGAATGTCGGTGTCGAGAATTCATAAAAGAGAATGTTTACTTTGTAATTTTTTATTAGGCCAGGCCAAGATGGCAACTTTAAAAACAAGAAGAAATAGAGATAAAGGTCTGAAAACCACTGACGCCCTATTAATGTTTAAGGTCCTCCTTCAAAGGAGATTGAAGATTGAATTTGCATATTTTAAACTAATTAATCAATTAGATGTATTTAGTGAAATCTGGGCTGTAAATGATGTTTTATGTTCCATGGAAAATGAATGTCTGGTACTAAAGTCTGAGTAGGAAAACTTTACTTTTAAATGTTTTAGAATGTTGGCTGTTAATTTGACTGCAGTTGTGTTATAATTGTTAATAAAGATCATTTTAAAATTAAAAAAAATTATCTATCTATCTATCTATCTATCTATCTATCTATCTATCTATCTATCTATCTATCTATCTATCTATCTATCTATCTATCTATATCTATTTTGTAATGTCCTTCATATCTATCTATCTATCTATCTATCTATCTATCTATCTATCTATCTATCTATCTATCTATCTATCTATCTATCTATCTATCTATCTATCTATCTATTTTGTAATGTCTTTCATATCTATCTATCTATCTATCTATTAGAAATATTTATATTATTTGAAATAAAAAAATGATTCATTGTCTCCCTTTGTGGATTTCCAGCTATACACCTTAATTAAAGGTTAAATGTCTATGTCTGTCTGTGTGTCCGTCCGGTTGTTATGTCTCTGCCATCCATAAAGATGTTACATCACCAACATGTTTAGTTATAAAATGCATTACATTTGTCTTTCAATGGATGGTGCATTACAAACTACAAATCCCATACCAGATGGTGTATAACAGGGACATACACATTGCATGGTGCACTGTAAATGTTAATGCTAAGGTGTTGATTACTTAGATTTTAATGTGTCTCAGATGATTAACACATTTATTTGCAATAAGAAAGCAAGCACCCTTTTTATTTTGCATATGGTGTCCTTCTACAGTGTGTACTATCCCAAGGCATTTTATAAATAAAGAGCAATAACACAATACATACATTTTTGATATTTGGAGCACAGGCAGGTTAAGTGAATAGCTCAGGGTCACATACATAGGCTAGAAATTGGAGACCGTGAACAAGTAACCTTGTGGTTTATTGTCCAGATACCTTCACCACCAGGCCAGACGCCCAGCTCAAAACATTTAATGCCTTGGCCTTCAAAGTGCCATACAATAAACAAACTTCCTTTCATATTGGAACATTAGAAACATTTTGACGAGAACAGGCCATTCAGCTCATCAAAGCACAACCACTGTAGGCCTGCACCTGACACATCAGGGCGCTATATAAACTAACATCCTGTTGTCCTCTTTGATCGCTTCTGTTCATTATCTTGATGTAGACGGCGACCAGTCCCCTTTGTCTCCTACATCCTCCTTATAATTCATGATTTCAATGTATTCAGATCTATAATAATAATAATAACACATTGTATCTATATAGTGCCTTTCCCATGGTCGAGGCGCTTACAATACTTCATGCTACATACTTTTTTTATGCAATTGTTATATTTCATTCTCGACATATCTTCCAAGCTTCTACACCATCCAAGTCCCTCTTTGGCAGTTTAGCCGATTCTCCATTATTTCCGCACTTGCCCCTTGTGTTGGGTATCATCTGCCAAGCTAACCAGCTACTTGATTATATTCTTATTCAGCTCATTCGTGAATATTCAAAAGAGCAGCGCTGACCCCGCGAAGGACACCACTCTTTACAACCCTGGTCCATCATGGGGCACAGCCATATTCATACCTGACCTGTTTAGAGTTTCCAGTCTGACATTTGCATGTCTTTGGTTCAAAGATGGGTGAAGGGGAAAAGATCGTCCTGGGCTTGGAATTTGAACCCAGGATGTTTGATCCACAAAGCGGCCTTGCTTACCACTGCACCACACAGTTCAAATATAAAACAAAGTGGAAAAACCACAAAGGAGGCTTTGATTTTGGGTTGGAGCTTCACGGCTGCTTCAGGATGTCACATCTCTGAGTGTTGGGCTGTTCAGAACAGAGTGGTGTCCCACAGGGGTCCATGTGCTGTTTTTAATATATATATGTGTGTGTATGTGTGTGTGTGTATGTGTTAAAGATAAAGTCTGCACCTCTGAAGGTGATCATTTTAATCACTTGTCCTAAAATATTTTTGTTTGTGGTGTTAAAATAACCTTTTTTCTTTTAATTCGACGCAAATTGTTTCATGAGTTGTGTGTTACCCACTAGCCTGGATGAGTTTTATCCGAACTCCTTCTTGCTCATTTATTCGGACTCTCCACCTGCTGCTTAATCCTCATGATGGACGCTTCATTTGCACTTTCACAAGTCAGTTGTCGTTTTGCACGGCGTGGTGGTGGTGCTGGTGTCTCTTAAAAAAGAGCAGATGTACTCTGATGAAAATTCATTGCAACCTGAGAATTCCAGCTGCATGAGGGGCTCGTGTTCCTTTTAATGAGGTTTGGTTTTAGAGGGGGTTCTGTTCGGAGAATGTTAAAACAAAAGTTTGAGTTTACAAAAAAAAAAAAAAGAAAGAAAGAAAAAACAGCCCACCTCATTTATCATTACGAACTGCAGTCCCGAGCCACTGACTCCTGTAAAGCCTGATGAACTTTATGTGAATGAAGTAAGACACCATTTACGCAAGAGTCTGCCTGCTGAATGGCACGATTTGCATAACAATAAAGGCAAAGAGATCTCGGCGAAGTCAAATCTCACCACCCCTTCTCTCGTCTCCTCTGCAGCGGGGCGCCTGAGCTTTCTGCTGGCGACCGGGACGCTGAGAAAGTGTCAGTGCTGCCAATCACCACTTGGTTATGTCCGCGGACGCAAACGTACACAATGTGGAGGTTCTTAACAAGTGAAATGTAACGCGCAACCGGAGTCTGAACCAACGGGGAGGTAAGAAAACCTCATTGCTTGTTAACGGCAAGAAAAAAATAAATAAATAAAACAAATCTGTGCTGTCGTGACCTGATAATGGTGGAGAAGAAGGCGAAACGTCTTCATTGTGTTCAAGGGAGAAGTTTACATCTTGTAAGTGTTACGCATTTGTCATTTGAGTGCCATTTTATCATATATAGATGGGTAAAATATATAGTCTCCTTTATTAGTACATATAAAAAAGTAATCAACATTAGTTAATATATTCTCTGATTATTTTTGTCATTTTTCGTTGTAGAAACTCCAAAGGGAAATTGAGATCTTTGACTAGTATGTGTGCAAGTTTGTAATTTGCTGTGTATACAACATAATGGACATAAACACACATTTATAGTATATACTGTACATATGATCATATAGGCGCACGCACATACACAGACCTGCTCATATGTTTAGGTTTATATATATACAATAGATATGTGAGTGTGTGTATGCTAATATGTAGATATGTTTGTATATTTGTGTGTGTACATATATAACAATATGTAAAATACTGGTATCTTTACAGTTTAATTGGCTTTTAGCACTTCTGCACTTTGAGTTATGAAAATGTGTATGAAAATGTACTATAGAGATAAAATGTCATTATTGTCGTTATTTTATATACTGTATATCACATCAATCAAATCAAATTTGATTTGTCATATACAAATTATACATATAGTACAATATGTGAGATGTTTAGTTATATATATATATATATAGGGCAGCACGGTGGTGCAGTGGGTAGCGCTGCTGCCTCGCCGTTAGGAGACCCGGGTTTCCTTCCATGTTCCAGTTTGCATATTCTCCCCGTGTCTGCGTGGGTTTCCTCCGACAGTCCAAAGACATGCAGGTTAGGTGCATTGGCCATCCTAAATTGTCCCTAGTGTGTGTGTGTGCTGGCACCCTGCCTGGGGTTTGTTTCCTGCCTTGTGCCCTGTGTTGGCTGGGATTGGCTCCAGCAGACCCCCATGACCCTGTAGTTAGGATATAGCAGGTTGGATAATGGATGGATATATATATACAGTATAAATATATATATATATATATATATATATATATATATATATATATATATATATATATATATATTGGTTGCAATAGTTTACTGTCAAATAAATGCAAAGAGTACACGACACGTGTTTCGCCCTCATTCTGGGCTCATCAGGTGTACACACTCCACTGCACTCCCTCTCGGGAATCGAACCTCGGACGTCAGCGTCAGAGGCGATGCCCCTAACGTTGCGCCACGGCGTGTGGTTCGTTTATTTGACAGCATGTAGATCGGGGTAATTACATTCATATATATATATATATATATATATATATATATATATATATATATATATATATATATATATATATATATATATATATATATACACACCATATATATTTATTCAGTATATACAGTATATTATATTAGGATCCTCCAGTCTGGGGAAGGAATCATCCCCTCTTCTGGCCAGGATGCCCAGCCTTTATGGCATCTACAATATAAGATATATATATTTATATATATATATATATATATATATATATATATATATATATATATATATATACAGTAATCCCTCCTCCATCGCGGGGGTTGCATTCCAGAGCCACCTGTGAAATAAGAAAATCCGCGAAGTAGAAACCATATGTTTATATAGTTATTTTTATATTGTCATGCTTGGTTCACAGATTTGCACAGAAACACAGGAGGTTGTAGAGAGACAGGAACGTTATTCAAACACTGCAAACAAACATTTGTCTCTTTTTCAAAAGTTTAAACTGTGCTCCATGACAAGACAGAGATGACAGTTCTGTCTCACAATTAAAAGAGTGCAAACATATCTTCCTCTTCAAAGGAGTGTGTGTCAGGAGCACAGAATGTCACATAGATAGAGAAAACAATCTCTAGCAAACAAATCAATAGGGCTGTTTGGCTTTTAGGTATGCGAAGCACCGCGGCACAAAGCTGTTGAAGGCGGCAGCTCACACCCCCTCCGTCAGGAGCAGAGAGAGAGAGACAGAGTTTGTTTTTCAATCAAAAATCAATACGTGCCCTTCGAGCTTTTAAGTATGCGAAGCACCGTGCAGCATGTCGTTTCAGGAAGCAGCTGCACAAAAGATAGCAGTGTGAAGATAATCTTTCAACATTTTTAGACGAGTGTCCGTATCATCTAGGTGTGCGAACAGCCCCCCTGCTCAATCCCCCTACGTCAGGATCAGAGAAAGTCAGCGCAAGAGAAAGAGAAAAGTAAGCCGGGTAGCTTCTCAGCCATCTGCCAATAGCGTCCCTTGTATGAAATCAACTGGGCAAACCAACTGAGGAAGCATGTACCAGAAATTAAAAGACCCATTGTCCTCAGAAATCCGCGGACCAGCAAAAAGTCTGCGATATATATGTAAATATGCTTACGTATAAAATCCGCGATGGAGTGAAGCCGCGAAAGGCGAAGCGCGATATAGCGAGGGATTACTGTGTATATATATATATATATATATATATATATATATATATATATATGCGGTATGCCATATATATTCATGGCATTCGTAGTCTGAATCACAATCTGATTGTATGGGTGGTTACCTACCAGGTAACGCTTGTGGTTGGTCAGCAAGTCGGCAAACATCCGCCACAGTGCCCTCTTTCAGTTGTGAGAATGCAGATCATAGAATGGTTGAAATAGTTTACTGTCAACCACAAGCATTACCTGGTAGGTAACCACCCATACAATCAGATTGTGATTCAGACCACGAATGCCATGAATGTAATTACCCCGAACTACATGCTGTCAAATGAACGAACCACATGCCGTGGCGCGAGGTTAGAGACTTTGCCTCTGGCATTGACATCCGAGGTTCGATTCCCCGAGAGTGGGGTGCAGTGAGTGTGTATACCTGATGAGCCCAGAATTAGGGCGAAACATGCGTCGCGTACTCTTTGCATTATTTGACAGTAAACTATTTCAACCCTATATATATTTACAGTGGGTATGGAAAGTATTCAGACCCCCTTCAACTTTTCACTCTTTGTCATATTGCAGCCATTTGCTAAAATCATTTAAATTAATTTTTTCCCTCATTAATGTACACACAGCACCCCATATTGACAGACAAAAAAAAGAATTCTTGAAATTGTTGCAGATTTATTAAAAAAGAAAAACTGAAATATCACATGGTCCTAAGTATTCAGACCCTTTGCTCAGTATTTAGTAGAAGCACCCTTTTGAGCTAATACAGCCATGAGTCTTCTTGGGAAAGATGCAACAAGTTTTTCACACCTGGATTTGGGGATCCTCTGCCATTCCTCCTTGCAGATCCTCTCCAGTTCTGTCAGGTTGGATGGTAAACGTTGGTGGACAGCCATTTTTAGGTCTCTCCAGAGATGCTCAATTGGGTTTAAGTCAGGGCTCTGGCTGGGCCATTCAAGAACAGTCACAGAGTTGTTGTGAAGCCACTCCTTCGTTATTTTAGCTGTGTGATTAGGGTCATTGTCTTTTTGGAAGGTAAACCTTCGGCCCAGTCTGAGGTCCTTAGCAATCTGGAGAAGGTTTTTGTCCAGGATATCCCTGTACTTGGCCGCATTCATCTTTCCCTCGATTGCAACCAGTCGTCCTGTCCCTGCAGCTGAAAAACACCCCCACAGCATGAAGCTGCCACCGCCATGCTTCACTGTGGGGACTGTATTGGACAAGTGATGAGCAGTGCCTGGTTGTCTCCACACATACCTCAGTGCAAGACACATGACAGCCTGCATGGAGTTTGCTAAAAGACACCTGAAGGACTCTGAGATGGTGAGAAATAAGATTCTCTGGTCTGATGAGACCAAGATAGAACTTTTTGGCCTTAATTCTAAGCGGTATGTGTGGAGACAACCAGGCACTGCTCATCACTTGTCCAATACAGTCCCCACAGTGAAGCATGGCGGTGGCAGCATCATGCTGTGGGGGTGTTTTTCAGCTGCAGGGACAGGATGACTGGTTGCAATCGAGGGAAAGATGAATGCGGCCAAGTACAGGGATATCCTGGACAAAAACCTTCTCCAGAGTGCTAAGGACCTCAGACTGGGCCGAAGGTTTACCTTCCAACAAGACAATGACCCTAAGCACACAGCTAAAATAACAAAGGAGTGGCTTCACAACAACTCTGTGACTGTTCTTGAATGGCCCAGCCAGAGCCCTGACTTAAACCCAATTGAGCATCTCTGGAGAGACCTAAAAATGGCTGTCCACCAACGTTTACCATCCAACCTGACAGAACTGGAGAGGATCTGCAAGGAGGAATGGCAGAGGATCCCCAAATCCAGGTGTGAAAAACTTGTTGCATCTTTCCCAAGAAGATTCATGGCTGTATTAGCTCAAAAGGGTGCTTCTACTAAATACTGAGCAAAGGGTCTGAATACTTAGGACCAGGTGATATTTCAGTTTTTCTTTTTTAATAAATCTGCAACAATTTCAAAAATTCTTTTTTTTGTCTGTCAATATGGGGTGCTGTGTGTACATTAATGAGGAAAAAAAATAATTTAAATGATTTTAGCAAATGGCTGCAATATAACAAAGAGTGAAAAATTGAAGAGGGTCTGAATACTTTCCGTACCCACTGTATATATATATATATATTTATATATATATATATTTAAATTATAAGTGCAAAGCAGGATTATCTGGTTTCCCTTCGAGGATAACAGGGGGATCCTTGCTGAGAAGGGAAAGCCGGAATGGAACGATAATGATTGTAATGGTCCCATATGCATCCCAGACAGGCAGATTGTGGAAGGCTCCTCTTCCGGAATATGTTTGTCCCCAGTCCACTAGGTGGCAGCATTCCAGGACCTCAATAACCACGTGGACACCTGGAGGGCATGATGGGAGTTGTATTGCTGTGAATTGGCCCAGCTGGCTCCAACAGGTGCCCTCAAGGAGTGCTGCTAGGATTCATGATTCCTGTTTTTCGGGACTTCCTGGAAATGCTTTCATCAGGCTTTACCCTGGCACCAGAAGTACTTCAGGGTCTGACAGGGGAATCATAGACCTTTGTGAGGTATTTTTATAAGTACAAAGCTCTGTTTTGAACCTGTGATTGTATTTGTGTTAGTTGTGTATAGGGTTTGGGGCTCGGTGGTGCCCCCTATCTGTCACAATATATATACATAATAGTAATAATAATAAAATATATATATATATATATATATATATATATATATATATATATTCTCCCTTTGTGGATCTCCAACTGCAAATATATATATATATATATATATATATATATATATATATATATATATATATATATATATATATATAATATATATATTGCCTGGTCAGGACACCTATATGATGGAAGGACCAGGGGAGGGCATATTCAGGGGGTGCCTGGACATTTGCTAAGCCCTGAATTGCATCGGGTAGGGTGGCTGATACACCCTCTGGTGGTCCACAATATATATATATATATATATATCTATAAAATAGAACAAACTTTTATTTTTCTTCAGCTGGAGGGTACATCTTCCCTGTAATCCCTCCAGCCACAACACAGTCCCAAGTACAGTAAGCACCACACTAACACTCCTTTTCTCTTCCACCACCACTCCTCCACAAGCTTAGTCCTCCTTCTCCCGACTCTGGCCCCTGAATGGTGGTCTCTGGCTCCCTTTATTAGGTACCTGGAAGTGCTCCAGGTGTTTGATCGCCGAATTCCTGCTGCACATCTTGGTGGGACGAATACGCTGCCCACATGGGCTCAGGAGTCCCACGTACAGCTCCCCCTGGCGGCGCCTGCAGAACCCAACAGGGCTGCACAGAACTCCAACATCCATGAAGCCCTGGGGGTGTCCGAGGCACCACTGCAACCCAGGGAGGCTGCCATCTAGTGTCCAGTGGGAGATACTGGGTTTCCCACCCTTGCCCCCCTGGTATATATGGTGCAGGGGTGTCCTGGCCAAGCATGGACCTCAGCCATCCATCACGATATATATGTATATGTATATAGTGAAAGAACCCAGGGGTATCAGCAAGCCCCAAACCCCAATGGGTACACCAAGAGTCCCGAGTTCAAATAAAAGATGGTTTATTAACTAAAATTCCTTCTCACAATACTTCAAAGTAGCACAAACACAGCTTTCTTTCTCTCTTCTTCACAGTAATCTCTTCTCCTTCTAATTCCTTTCACCACCACACTGTCCTCCTCCAGTTGAGTGTTACCTTCCTACCTCCCATAGAGTGTGGTCCCTTTTATTAAGGACCTGGGAGTACTTCCCATTTTAGGGGCGCATCTCTCTGCAGTGCCCCCTTGCGGCACCCAGAGGCTCCAGCAGGGCTGTGTTGCTGAACTACACACCCCAACATGCCCTACTGGTTCCATATTGGGAACCACTATCCATGGCCACTGCCATCTAATGTGCTGGGTGAGTAAAAAAAGTCCCCAGCAACATCTTTCAGTTTAGGTGGGCTGTTTATCCATCCTATCTGGCCCTCTCTTTCGGGTCTGATCCCTTTCTCCTCCTTGGCTGGGATAACTGTTTGCCTATAGGAGCCTCTTGTCCAGGGAAGGAATCATCCCCTCTTCTGTTCGGGATGCCATAGACGAAATAATTAAGGATGAGGGTTATCTCGCAGAGCAGATTTTTAATGTGGATGAAACAGGGCTACATTGGAAGCAGATGCCAGGACGCACTTACTGTACATCCACAAAGAAGCCAAAAGCATGCTGGGATTTAAAGCACACAAGGATAGACTGACTTTGCTGCTTGGCGGGAATATCACGGGGTTCAAACTGATTTATCATTCTGAAAATCCACATGCATTTAAGAATGTGAACAAGCACACTTTGCCAGTTTATTATAGATCAAACCATAATGCCTGGATGAACCAGGCTTTACTTGAGGATTGGTTCAGTAATTGTTTCATTCATCAAGTGCGTGAATAGATAGATAGATAGATAGATAGATAGATAGATAGATAGATAGATAGATAGATAGATAGATAGATAGATAGATAGATAGATAGATAGATAGATAGATAGATAGATAGATATTAATTATGGTATAGTCGGCAGGATAGATAGATAGATAGATAGATAGATAGATAGATAGATAGATAGATAGATAGATAGATAGATAGATAGATAGATAGATAGATAGATAGATAGATATTAATTATGGTATAGTCGGCAGGATAGATAGATAGATAGATAGATAGATAGATAGATAGATAGATAGATAGATAGATAGATAGATAGATAGATAGATAGATAGATAGATAGATATTAATTATGGTATAGTCGGCAGGATAGATAGATAGATAGATAGATAGATAGATAGATAGATAGATAGATAGATAGATAGATAGATAGATAGATAGATAGATATTAATTATGGTATAGTCGGCAGGATAGATAGATAGATAGATAGATAGATAGATAGATAGATAGATAGATAGATAGATAGATAGATAGATAGATAGATAGATAGATAGATAGATAGATAGATAGATAGATAGATAGATAGATAGATAGATAGATAGATAGATAGATATACTGTTTGGAGGGAGGAATTCCCTTCAAAATTTTACTGTTGCTCGATAATGCGCCTGGATATCCACATCACTTAGCTGATCTCTATCCCAAAGTGAAAGTGTTTTTTTTTGCCCCCAAACACTATTCAACCGATGGACCAAGGTGTGATTGCTACATTAAAGGCAAACTATCTCAGAACCACCTTTGCCCAAGCCATAGCTGCTATAGATGCCGACCCGGAACTATCACTACGCGACTTTTGGAAACAGTATAATATTCTTAAGTGTATAAAGAATCTTGCTACCGTGTGGGACTCTGTGATGAAAAAGTGTATGAATGGCGTATGGAAGAAGTGTGTTAAGCGTTATGTGAATACGGATTGCTGGATTTAACAGTGAACAAGAACTTGATGAGATTTGTGAAGAAATAATGAAACTGTCAAAAGACCTTTCATTGGAATGTGAAATGGAAGATGTCGAGGAGTTGCTAGACTGGGAATCAGGTGAACTTACGAATGAAGAGCTGATAGAATTGGAAGAAGAATGAGTGGTGGAAGAAGAAACAAGAGAATTGGAGAAAGACGAAGAGGAGGAGGCGCCACAACGAATGTTTACCACAAAGGGATTGTCAGAAGGTTTATCTCTACTGAATAAATTCCTCATCCATTTTGAAAAAATGGACCCAAACATTATACGATTTGCTGGGATTGAACGGATGGCACGCGACACATTTCGTCCTTTTTGTGAAATTTATGAAGAGAAAAGAAAACAAACAAATCAGACGAAGGTCACTATGTTTATGAAAAGAGCAACTCCTCCCATCACCCCATCCGCAGCCTCGCTTGATGAAGGCGATAGCGACAACCCGCAGCCAAGCACCAGTGGTGCCAGGAATTAAATGCATTTCTTATTTTTGTATTATGTTTTCCACATATTAAACCAATTGTACTGTAGTATGCTGTGTTTGACTTAGAAAGTAAGAAAATGTTGATAAAATATTACTTTAAGATGATTATAATATCATTACCCAGTCTAATATTCTTACCTTAATTTAACATAGGCCGACTTACGTCCAGATCAACTTATGACCAGTCAGTCAGAACCAATCGCGGTGGTAAGTTGACGAGTACCTGTATATATATATATATATATATATATATGTATCCATCCATCCATCCATTGTCTCCCGCTTATCCGAGGTCGGGTCGCAGGGGCAGCAGCTTGAGCAGAGATGCCCAGACTTCCCTCTCTCCGGCCACTTCTTCTAGCTCTTCCGGGAGAATCCCGAGGCGTTCCCAGGCCAGCCGGGAGACATAGTCCCTCCAGCGTGTCCTGGGTCTTCCCCGGGGCCTCCTCCCGGTTGGACGTGCCTGGAACACCTCACCAGGGAGGCGTCCAGGAGGCATCCTGATCAGATGCCCGAGCCACCTCATCTGACTCCTCTCGATGCGGAGGAGCAGCAGCTCTACTCTGAACCCCTCCCGGATGACTGAGCTTCTCACCCTATCTTTAAGGGAAAGCCCAGACACCCTGCGGATGAAACTCATTTCAGCCGCTTGTATTCGCGATCTCGTTCTTTCGGTCACTACCCATAGCTCATGACCATAGGTGAGGGTAGGAACATAGATCGACTGGTAAATTGAGAGCTTCGCCTTACGGCTCAGCTCCTTTTTCACCACGACAGACCAATGCAGAGCCCGCTATACTGTGGACGCCGCACCGATCCGCCTGTCGATCTCACGCTCCATTCTTCCCTCACTCATGAACAAGACCCCGAGATACTTGAACTCCTCCACTTGGGGCAGGATCTCGCTACCAACCCTGAGAGGGCACTCCACCCTTTTCCGGCTGAGGACCATGGTCTCGGATTTGGAGGTGCTGATTCTCATCCCAGCCGCTTCACACTCAGCTGCGAACCGATCCAGAGAGAGCTGAAGATCACGGCCTGATGAAGCAAACAGGACAACATCATCTGCAAAAATCCCCTCAACACCCTGGCTGCGCCTAGAAATTCTGTCCATAAATGTTATGAACAGAATCGGTGACAAAGGGCAGCCCTGGTGGAGTCCATCTCTCACTGGAAACGGGTTCGACTTACTGCCGGCAATGCGGACCAAGCTCTGACACCAGTTGTACAGGGACCGAACAGCCCTTATCAGGGGGTCCGGTACCCCAAACTCCCGGAGCACCCCCCACAGGATTCCCCGAGGGACACGGTCGAATGCCTTTTCCAAGTCCACAAAACACATGTAGACTGGTTGGGCGAACTCCCATGCACCCTCCAGAACTCTGCTAAGGGTGTAGAGCTGGTCCACTGTTCCACGACCAGGACGAAAACCACACTGTTCCTCCTGAATCCGAGGCTCGACTATACGACGAAGAGGGGGACCACCACCCCGGTCTGCCAATCCAGAGGTAATGTCCCTGATGTCCATGCGATGTTGCAGAGACGTGTCAACCAAGACAGTCCTACAACATCCAGAGCCTTGAGGAACTCCGGGCGTATCTCATCCACCCCCGGGGCCCTGCCACCAAGGAGTTTTTTTGACCACCTCGGTGACCTCAGTCCCAGAGATGGGGGAGCCACCTCCGAGTCCCCAGGCTCTGCTTCCTCATTGGAAGGCATGTTAGTGGGATTGAGGAGGTCTATAAATATGTTAGTTTATCAATATATATATATTTATTAGTATATCTATATATATATATATGGCACAGTGGTAGCACTGCTGCCTCGCAGTAAGGAGACCTGGGTTTGCTTCCTGGGTCCTCCCTGCATGGAATCTGCATGTTCTCCCCGTGTCTGTGTGGATTTCCTCCAGTGCTCCGGTTTCCTCCCACAGTCCAAAAACATGCAGGATGTGGATGTGGATGTGCGTGTGTGTGTGTCCTGTGGTGGGCTGGCGCCCTGCCCGGGATTTGTTCCTGCCTTGTGCCCTGTGCTGGCTGTAATTGGCTCCAATGGACCCTCGTGACCCTGTGTTAGTATATAGCGGGTTGGATTCAGCGGGTTGGAAAATGGATGGATGGATGGATAATGACTGACTAGTACATCAATACCCAAAGTCAATAATCCGGAAGAGAAGAAACAGCACCATCTTCTGGATTGGAGAGGAATTGCCAGAGTCTTCAAACTGCCCAAAGGTGCATGTGTGACAATATACTCTCTCTATATATATACAGTATATATATATATATATATATATATATATACTGTATATATATATATATATATATATATATATATATATATATATATATATATATATATATATATATATATATACTGTATATATATATGTCTACTGTATATGAGGGGGAGTCAAGCTAAAATTAGAAAACGGGGTTTATCAATCAAGGGAATGAACCTTAACAAAAGTGATGCTGTCATCTCCACCCTTCTCAATGTACTTGCGCCATCTGCCTGGCAGTGCTGGGATTCCAGCCGAACAAAAGGTTTTGTCTTGACCATTTTCTAATAAATCCCATTTTCTAACTTTAGCTTGACTCTCCCTCATATATATACATACTACCAGTCAAAAGTTTTAGAACACCTCAGTTCTTCAAGCATGTGTATATATAGAGCAATTGAGCATTTCGCTGTATATTGTACTGCATGTATAATTTCCATCCATCCATCCATTATCCAACCTGCTGAATCTGAACACAGGGTCACGGGGGTCTGGTGGAGCCAATCCCATCCAACACAGGGCACAAGGCAGGAACCAATCCCGGGCAGGGTGCCAACCCACCGCAGGACACACACAAACACACCCACACACCAAGCACACACACTAGGGTCAATTTAGAATCGCCAATCGACCTCACCTGCATGTCTTTGGACTGTGGGAGGAAACCGGAGCGCCCGGAGGAAACCCACGCAGGCACGGGGAGAACATGCAAACTCCACGCAGGGTGGACCCGGGAAGCGAACCCAGTTGCATGTATAATTTGTATGTGACAAATAAGAATTGATTTGATTGATGTGATATACTGTATATACAACAGACACGGCAATGACATTTATTTATATAGCACATTTTCATAAACAGAATGCAGCCCAAAGTTCTCAAAGTGGATAAATCCATCAAGATGGCAGCCTGGTTACTTTCGTGTCTATAGTTATTTGAGGAGTGATGCCGTCTCTCTTATTTACTGTTTATAAATACAGTATGGTACATTTTTTTTAATGAGGAATTCTGACTTAGTTTCCATGGTAATAACTAATTACGACAGGTTCCAAATTGTAGGGGGTTTCAGTGTTCAAGTGGATTTTCTTTGTGACTCTGTAGCAAGAGAATTATTAACTTGTTGCCCTCGTTTGATCTTAACCAGCATGTCAGTCAGCCTACACATGAGGGAGGACACACGCTGGATTTAATCATTTTAAAAGGATTAAAAGTTGACATGAGGTTGGTCATGGATATCATTAAATCTGACCATTTTTTGCATTCTATTCAAGAACGAAATGCTGCTAACTAGAACTAAGGAGCAATGTATTGTTAAAAAAACGTCCTTTTGAAGACTCCACAGCGTCTCTGTTGGCTAACATTCTCAGTAATCAGTCCAAATTTAGTACTTGTCATAGCACAACTAGCAATGCTACCAGTAAAATGGAATATTTATGTCTTAGGTGAGAGTTGCAGCCGACATAGTGACCCCTGAAAAAATTGTTCAGAAACCCTCCAGCACTGAAATACCCTGGAAAACTCATAGAGTGTCAGATCTTAAGTGGAAATTCCATAGGGCTGAGTGTTAACAGAGGAAAACTAAATTAATAATCTACTATGAAGTATTAAAGGCCCATATAGCTGAATATAACAAAGCAGTCCGTCTTCAGAGGCAGTGCTATTTTCTTAAAATTATAAATGACTAGCGACTGGGAGCCCGATCGAATCGGGCTACAAATTCTACGTTTGTGAAATCAATACTTTCTCTGCAAAGAATTATTTGTTTTTTTAAGTCCCTGAAATGATTTTGTTCTAATATATAGATTTGAGCATATTTTGGTGTTTCACCCTCTCCGGGGTGCAAGGATCCAGATTGATGGTATATTTGGCCATGTATTCTGTAACAATATGGACCGTGGCCTGGAGGCAGGGATATTTGTGCGCCTATGGATGCACAGGCTAATGCACTGCAGTGCTTGGAGTTTGGATCTAAATATGTCAATGGGTTCTTAAACCTGTCACGGTATCTGTAAGGGTTAATTCGAACTCGACCTTTATGACCAGCACCTGTATTCTCCACCTTGCTTGTTCTCATGGGTGAAGTTGAATGAGTTGCAATGTTTGCACAGGTTGTCAAATGTGCCAGAGTGGTGCTCCGGAACTTCATCCTCAATAATATCTGTGTGATTGCTTATGGCAATGCCGTGCCGCTGAGCATTTTTACGCCTAAAAAAACCACGGGCTGCTCGATGTCTTTCAACCCGTGCTGCATTTGCGGCTGCTCGAGCTTCTTCAGTCGCTTGTGCACGGCTGGCACGATTTCTTTCAGCGTTAGTAGCATTCTGTACAACACATTCTTTATCTGAGGTGGCTCTGAGGCTAGAGATCTGCCCTGGCAATCGGAAGGTTGCCAGTTCGAATCCCGTAAATGCCAATAGGGACTCAGCTCCGTTGGGCCCTTGAGCAAGGCCCTTAACCTGAAATTGCTTTGAGTAGTGAGAAAAGCGCTATATAAATGCAAAGAATTGTTGTTATCTGTCCTTTGTGTCCGATTTGCACGTTGTGTACGTCTGGTTACATTAGCAAGTCTACGTTCCTCGTAAGTCATGTGACTTGGTTTCCTACGCATCCTTTCTACGGCCGCTGCTGTTGTGGCTGCGTTGCGATCGTCACTCATTTTAGATCTGAGATCGGCAAAAATTTAAACAATGACCGTTGTTAATACCCAGCCGTCATTACTCATGCTTCTAACTTGTATTGAGTCGAGGTATTGACGCGAACACCATACATACGGGGTATTGACACGAAAACCATACATACGGATACTATCAAATTATCCATCCATCCATTTTCCAACCCGCTGAATCCAAACACAGAGTCACGGGGGTCTGCTGGAGCCAATCCCAGCCAACACAGGGCACAAGGCAGGAACCAATCCCGGGCAGGGTGCCAACCCACCGCAGGACACACACAAACACACACACCAAGCACACACTAGGGCCAATTTAGAGTCGCCAATCCACCTAACCTGCATGTCTTTGGACTGTGGGAGGAAACCGGAGTGCCCGGAGGAAACCCACGCAGACACGGGGAGAACATGCAAACTCCACACAGGGAGGACCTGGGAAGCGAACCCAGGTCCCCAGATCTCCCAACTGTGAGGCAGCAGTGCTACCCACTGTGCTATCAAATTATATATAAGGATAATGCTGGAAATCCAAGAGTTTTATTCATAATCTCATCTACTGTATTGATTGTCTTTTAAACCCAATTCATTCAACTGAATGCCTCCTGAAAACTGAACAGTATACTGTATATCATAACTGTTTCCATATTTACATGATGTATGTGTTAAAAGCATACACTAAATATACTGTATGCAGTATGCAAATATACACGTGGGCAAACTTCATATTTTATCTAAACTGCCAGTCAAATGTTTTACAGCACCTCAGTTATTCCAGTTTTTGTTCAAATTTAATCAGTTGAAATGAAATGAATGACCTAAAATGGTGAAAAGGTAAGCAATAAGCTACCAAAGGTTTAAATTTAAAGTGTAGGTTAGCAAAAACTGAAACAAATGAAATTTCAGAATATTACAAGTGGGCTTTCTTCAGGGAACAACTAATAGGTGACAACCTACAGATGTTCTGCAGCAAATAAAGTAAATGAGCCTTATGAATTGAAGCAAACAATTTGCACAGGTGTCCTGACTTATGTTGATTACTTTAAAACTCCTCTGTGTGTCTTAAATCAGAGTTGACCAGACTGTGTTACTGCACCCTCTGAAGTACAATTTGGACAATATTCCAGTTATAATGGCAAGAAAATGGTGATTAACAAATGAAATGAGACAGAGCATTATTACTCTTAGAGGTGTAGGCCTTTCATTTAGGGGAAACTGCAGAAAAATGAAAGCGTCAGTGAGTCCAGTGGTGCCCTACACAATCCAAAGGCACTTGGAAACTGGAAGAAATTCTGATAGGAGGAGATTTGGCAGAGCCAAAGTCACCAGCCAATCAGAAGACAGATTTCTGAGGGTCACCAGCTTGCATGATCACAGGCGCCTCACAGCACAACAGCTTAACAGTGCAGGTCGACTAAAGCAACTGTCAGTTTGCACTGTGAAGAGGAGACGTTGTGCTGCAGGTTTGACAGGGCGAGTGACAGTGAGAAGGACACAATAGAGCCTTGAAGTACCAGCTGTGGACGACTGCAGACTGGAAGAAAGTCTTATGGACTGACGAATCCAAGTTTGAAATCTCAGGTTCATCACGCAGGGTGTTTGGTGACAGGATGGTTTCTCGGTGTGTGACACCATCTGTCAAATATCAAGGACGACGTGTGGTGGTCTGGGGTTCTTTTTCTAGAGTCAGTGTTGGTGACTGGCACAGAGCGACTGGCATTCTGACTCGAAAGGGCTACAGTTTGGCTGTTATATTAGCAAAAGGGGGCTACTTTGATGAATCAAATATCTGAATAGAATTGTGTACGTTTAATGTTTCCTTGACTTGTTTTTTTATTTGCCATTGTGTATTTGTTCTATGCCTTGATATCATGAAACATTAAGATATTAAGCTGCATGCATTTCCATAAAAACAGAGGTATTCGAAAACTTTTAGATAGATAGATAGATAGATAGATAGATAGATAGATAGATAGATAGATAGATAGATAGATAGATAGATAGATAGATAGATAGATAGATAGATAGATAGATAGATAGATAGATAGATAGATAGATAGATAGATAGATACTTTATTAATCCCAATGGGTAATTCACATTCTCCAGCAGCAGCATACTGATACAATAAATAATATTAAATTAAAGAATGATAATAATGCAGGTGAAAAACAGACAATAACTTTGTATAATGTTAAATGTTAACGTTTACCCCCCCGGGTGGAATTGAAGAGTCACATAGTTTGGGGGAGGAACGATCTCCTCAATCTGTGAGTGGAGCAGGACGGTGACAGCAGTCTGTCGCTGAAGCTGCTCCTCTGTCTGGAGATGATCCTGTTCAGTGGATGCAGTGGATTCTCCATGATTGACAGGAGTCTGCTCAGCGCCCGTCGCTCTGCCACAGATGTCAAACTATCCAGCTCCATGCCAACAATAGAGCCTGCCTTCCTCACCAGTTTGTCCAGGCGTGAGGCGTCTTTCTTCTTTATGCTGCCTCCCCAGCACACCACCGCGTAGAAGAGGGCGCTCACCACAACTGTCTGATAGAACATCTGCAGCATCTTATTGCAGATGTTGAAGGACACCAGCCTTCTAAGGAAGTATAGCTGGCTCTGTCCTCTCTTGCACAGAGCATCAGTATTGGCAGTCCAGTCCAATTTATCATCCAGCTGCACTCCCAGGTATTTATAGGTCTGCACCATCTGCACACAGTCACCTCTGATGATCACAGGGTCCATGAAGGGTCTGGACCTCCTAAAATCCACCACCAGCTCCTTGGTTTTACTGGTGTTCAGGTGTAGGTGGTTTGAGTCGCACCATTTAACAAAGTCCTTGATTAGGTCCCTATACTCCTCCTGCCCATTCCTGATGCAGCCCACAATAGCTAAGTTTCCATCCAGTTTTTTGCGACGTTTTGTTATCGACAAACAGAATATACGTAAAAAAAATGTGCGAAATTTGCTGTCTCCAGCCTGTTTCCATCAAACTGGCTTTTTATCGATAAAATGGTGTGCGTGATGACGTCATCCCCCCCCCAAAACGAACTGTCGCATAACTTTTGTTGTATCGCGAAAAAAATCTGCCCTTGAGCCGTTTCCATACATAATTTTGTGTATGTCGCAAATTATCTACCTTTTGTTTTCCACGTTACGCCCCCTCCACTAAACAAAGAAATGGAGAGATTATTCAGACAGTTTTTTGAAATTTGCCAGCTTACTGTTATTTCAGTTTCACAAATAATTGGAATTGTACATAATATCCGAAGACGACAGCAGAATGAAGCAGTTGCTTGTCTGAATAGCCCTAGAGCTCGAAGAAAGTACCCCAGTGCGACGAAACCCACGGGTATGGGAGAGATGACAGAATAAGACCTTTTGGGAGGTGGTGGTGGAGAGACACTTCACAGAAAATCTCTGGCTGCAACATTTTATAATGACACGGCCGACGTTTGACATGTTGTGTGGATTCATCAGTCCTGATGTTGCGCCCATCACAGGTTGCCACCGACCACCGGTTCCAACCCAAAAGCGGATTGCCATCGCCCTTTACAAGCTGGCAACCTGCGCCGAGTATAGAGTAGTTGGAGAAACTTTCGTGGTTAGTAAAACTACCGTCCATCGATGTGTATATGCTGTGTGCACCGCTATTAAAGAAAAATTAATGCGGCGTTATATCAGACTTCCGACTGTAGCGGAGGCCAATGAAATTGCATACCGCAATTCCTTGGTGCATCTTGTGCCACAGATTTACGGTGCGCTGGATGGCACGCATGTGCCTATTCTTCCCCCGACGGAAGGCTACCGCGATTACATTAATCGCAAAGGGTGGCCATCTATTGTTCTCCAGGCCCTTGTTGATGACAGGTGCATGATACGAGACATTTGCGTTGGCACTCCTGGAAGTGCCCATGATGCAGCTGTGTTTGCAGCATCGGATCTGTACAGGTGAGCCTACCTTTCAACATCCCTTCTCAGTGTGATAACAACTGAATTAACCTGCTTCCCTTAAGGTTTTTAATTAAAACTGAAATTTGAATTAATACAAAATAACGACGTTTAATCAAAAAAAAAAACTCTCTTCATCAGACCATGAGAACCGCTCCGCCATTCTCGTTTTGATTACACGTGATGAAAATGTGACACATTTATTTGCGTTAAAGCCCTTTTTTCCGACAAAAACTGTTTGCAATGTAGTTTTTGCGACATCTGAAGTATCGACATGGAATTTATGCGCTAAAGTTAAACGGAAAAATATTATGTCGACATGTACAACATTTCATCGATAATTAGCATTTCCATCAGCTATATCGGTAAAAAATTTGAAGCGCTAAATATTTTTTCGCAAAAACTCCTTGGATGGAAACCTGGCTAATTGCAGTGTCATCAGCGAACTTTTGCACGTGGCAGGACTCCGAGTTGTATTGGAAGTCTGATGTATATAGGCTGAACAGGACCGGAGAAAGTACAGTTCCCTGTGGCGCTCCTGTGTTGCTGACCACAATGTCAGACGTGCAGTTCCCAAGACGCACATACTGAGGTCTGTCTTTAAGATAGTCCACAATCCATGCCACTAGGTATGACTGATAGTATAGGCTTATATTCCAAAGACATTTTTTTGCTTTCTTTATACTTTACGTATGGAGAGGGTGGTATTCGAAACTTCAGGTTTTCAATGGATTTGGATACCCACAGAACGTTCTTTAAACATTTTGAGAATCACGTACTGTAGGTCTGCGGCACAAAATCAAAGAGTGGTGTGAACAGCAGGATGGCTGATTAGACAGAAAAACAAGTGGATTTACAAAATGGATGGACAGATGAATGTTAAAAACTGTCCATAATTGAGTCAAGAAATGAGTAATTATCGGGTGGCACAGTGGTAGTGCAGATGCCACACAACAAGCAGAGTGGGGATCACATCGGGGTGCTCACGCTATGGTGCCTGCATATTCTCCCCATGTCCAAAGATGACCAGGTTAGGTAGATTGGCGATGCTTCAGTGGCCAATCTGTGTGTTCACCCTGTGCTAGGGTGGCATTAGCTCCTGCCTTGTGCCCCAGTGCTAAATGGGATAGGCTTGAGTAACCCCGTGACCCTGCTTTGGATAAATGGGTTTAGAAGATGGGTGGGTATCCATATATTTGTGTACTCTGTAAGCTGAGAAGGAGTGGGCTGATGGTTATTTAATTTTGCAAAGAACTTGCATTTGATTTTCGACTATTCAGCTTCAAGCTTTTTACTGTTAAAAAAGTTTTAAAGCTCATACTAGCAACAGCCAAACCACTGGTGAGAAATTCGCAACATTTGGAAATTAAGATTTTTGTGAATTTGTGTTCCATCTATAGTTTAAAATTTTCAAAACGAGAAGTGGTATTTCATATTGCATATATTGTATTTTGGTGAAATCACACCACATAATGTACTCATGTTGTAAGTATGGTAAAAGCAAATGGTCGCCAAAGAGTATTGAGACAGCACCACCTGTTGGAATGAAAGAGGCATGGTAAACAGACAGACACACAGACACTTTGGTAAGGTGGACTAACTGTGCTACATGTCCAAGACAGATTGAAATCTAAGTAATCGAAATAGTGCTCAGTGTTTGTGATGCACCATCTGTTGGAATAACAACTGCAATGCATTTTATTGCTACAAATGTTTTTGATGTGCTATCTGTTTGAATGGCAGAGACAAGGTAAATAGATTGGCAGACATAAATACAGACACACAGACCCTTATACTTTTATTAAGGTGGACTAGCTGTGCTACCAATTGTACGGTAAAAGGCTCCAGCCAGGGAGGAGTGTGGTTTATTACACAGACAGGAAGTCAAACTGGAAAATAACCAGACCGGAGAAAATAACTTTGTGTCTTGCTGGTATAAAATAATGGAAGGTCCAGCTGAAGTCAGGAGTCAGGAGCATTTAAGTCCCCCATAAATTAGGTGGCAGTGGTCTGTGCATGGGAACTTAGTCGGGACACCCGCAAGGGTGCTTGGGATACGGAGTCTGAAAATGCAGCCCTGCCGGGGTCCTTACGTTCCAATAGAAGGTGCTGTCTTTTCTCCCTACTTTTATTAGGACCCGGAAGTGCTTACCAGAAGACGTGGCATCATCCTGGAAGCATTCCCGGATCCGGCATAAAAGGAAGCCCACCGTCAAACATTCATAAGTCGGGAGGCAGCAGGCAACACTCAATTGGAGGACGGAAGGAGGAAGAGTTGTCAGTTTATTGTATTGATTTATTACATAATTGTGGTCCATTGCTGGAAGGAGGTCTGTAAAGGTGCATTCTGGAATAAATATCCTTTATTTTATTCTACGTACGTGTGATGTATTGCTGGGTCTGTGGTTTGGGGCTCTCTGATGGTTTGAAATCTAAGTAATCAACATACTGTAGATCTTAACATCTGTGATGTGCCATTTGTTGGAATGATATAGTGTATGTAATGCATATGCCTTTGTTATATGCCATTTGGTATAGGATTCTTTAAAGCTGTGTTGATGTTTGTTATGTGCCATCTGTTTAGCGGGTACACTAAAGTTAAATTTACATGGAAGTATTGTGCAAATTATACCATACTGATTATTGTTTTTGATCTAATGGAGTACAGAAGGGTAACTGAATGTCTTTCCTTTAATATCAGGGGGGCTATTTCTAATTGAGAACACAACATGTAGGTATTGTCTGTTAACATGGACACATATGATTTGCATTGGTGTCTCAGAAGTGATTGGCTGCTCAGTGGTACAATCAACAGTCACCGCTGTTTGTATTTGTCAGCCACCATACCACCTGCATACATCGGAAGCTAAGCATGTTCAGGCTCAGCCAGTGCTGGGATGGGAGACCATCTAGGAAAAAGCTTGGGTTGCTGCTGGAAGATGTGCTGAAGAGGCCCACAGGGGGCACTTACCCTGTGGTCTGAAGGTGGGTCCCCAAGCCCCAGTGCAGTGACGGGGACACCGTGCTGTCAAAATGGCGCTGACTTTCGGATGAGTTGTAAAACTGAGGTCCTGACTCTCTGGGGTCGTAAAAGATCCCTGGGCATCCTTGGTAAGGAGTAGGATGTATCCCGATGTCCAGGCTAAATTGCCCACCAGGGCCTAGTTGTTCTGGCCCCTATGGAAACCAGTGGCAAGTACAGCCACTCCAACCCAACACAGAGAGCCAGAGACACGAGTTTGACACACAACACACGTTTATTTTGGCGGGGAAGAGCTTTTCTCTCGCTCCCCACAGCAGCACAGTACAAATAAGCAGAGCACCAAAATACACTGCTCACAGTCCCTTCTTCTTTGTCTCCCTGTCGTCCGCCTACACTCCTCCTCTTGGCAAGCTTTGCCCCTCTTCCTCCCGACTCTGGCTGTCCGAATGGAGTGAGGCGGCTCCTTTTAAGCAGAAACCTGGGACTGCCTCATTAATCACTCCCAAACCCATAAAGGGCTCTGCAGCTCCCCCTGGTGGCTCCCGCGGAACCCCACAGGGTTGTGCCACACTCCAACTCTCAGCGTGCCCTGTGGGAATCCGTGGTGCCACAGCCACCCAGGCGCACCACAGGGGAGGCAGTGCCCTGCAGATTCTCTCACAGCCAGTTAATAGCCGTGACTGCCCGTCACACCCCTTAATCATCCCCTGTCTCTAATTGGCTATCTCTCTCTCACCACTTCGCCACCTAAACAACTAATGTGTGGTGAGTGTATGGTGCAAAAAAATGGCCGCCGTCACATCATCCAGGTGGATGCTGCACATTAGTGGTGGCTGAAGTGGCTCCCCACTAACTATATAATGTGCTCAATGAGACGTAAAACCAAGGCACTGACTCTCTGGGGTCTTTAGGGGTCCTTGGGAATCTTCTGAAAAGAGCAGGTTGTATCCAGGTGTCCTGGTTAAATCTCTGGCGTCATTAAAGATCTCTGGGCATCCCTGGGTACCGTGATGCCCATCACAGCCTCACCCATTATGGCCCCGTAATCACCCCTTGTCTCTAATTGGCTGTCTCTCTCATCACTTCACCACCTAATGTGTGGTCAGCTGACTGGCACAATAATGGCTGCCATCGCATCATCCAGATGGGTGCTACACACAGGTGGTGGTTATAACAGCCCCCCACTCTCTATGGAAAAGGCTTTGACCAGTGAGAAAAGCACCATGTAAATGTAATTCAGTATTATTCTTAATAATAATAATTTGAAGACGTTGTCCCTTCTCATGACAAGCACTTATATAAAAGAAGCTAAAGACACATAACCAAATGAGAATCGAAACTAAAATTAGAAAGCAATTACACGTATAAGATCACTGCCAAATGTCTTCAGAGACACCCCGCATTTTCACCAACCGAGAACTCAATGCCTAATCTCGTCCAGAATCTTTCAAGGAATCCATGGATGGAAGAATCTTCCGTAAATCCTCCCTAACTTGATTTCTTCTTCTTCTTCTTCTACATTTCAGTCCTTCTTGGAATCCTGAAATCAATATGAATGGCCCCTGGCAGAGGCTGCTTTTTTGTTTCTTCCTTCGCCTGGTAAGTACGGCTCTTTACACATATTTACGACTCCGGAAAGATTTATTAAAGGAGGAATTCATCTTCCCTTTTGAAAAGAATTTTTGCCTGTTGAAACGAATGTGCTGTAACTGATAGGCCTGCACCTCCAAGGACAATGCATTGTTTGAGAGGGCCTTTGTCTGCTCATAAATTAAAATCCCGGCTTACTGCCGAGACCACCCCCCATCAGAGACACACGGCACTGGCCACCAAATGGAAGCTCCATCCTGATTTCAGGTCACCCCAGCCTCTTGATCAGTTTCTAGGATTTTCCATCAAACTGTTCTGGGAAGAGACTTCCTAGGGAGAGCAAAATCTGTCTGCTCTCCTTAACCAGACAGATGAGTATTTTAGTGAGGACCAGGGGTCTTATTTATGTATAAAACTTTATGTGGATTTGGGGCATGAAAACATGCTTTACGCCACAAAACAAGAAAATGTGTACGCTAAAAATCTGTCTATGAAACCTGGTGTAAAAGGCACTATCCATCCATCCATCCATTTTCCAACCCGCTGAATCCGAACACAGGGTCACGGGGGTCTGCTGGAGCCAATCCCAGCCAACACAGGGCACAAGGCAGGAACCAATCAGGGGCAGGGTGCCAACCTACCGCAGGACACACACAAACAAACACCAAGCACACACTAGGGCCAATGTAGAATCGCCAATCCACCTAACCAGCATGTCTTTGGACTGTGGGAGGAAACCGGAGCGCCCGGAGGAAACCCATGCAGACACGGGGAGAACATGCAAACTCCACGCAGGGAGGGCCCGGGAAGCGAACCCAGGTCCCCAGGTCTCCCAACTGCGAGGCAGCAGCGCTACCCACTGTGCCACCATGCCGCCCAAAAGGCACTATATAAATATTAATGTATTATTATTATTAGGATTATTATTACTCTATTTCTACACAATTTACCTTTTGTAAATCAAAAGTATCTTGTAAATCGTGCGTACGTAAACGCGCTTCAACTCCCCGCTGTCCTGGAACTACCATATATGGACTATGCAAATGAGTCTTGTACTCACACAATTACAATGCTGCAGAATTTCATTGGTTGGTAGAGCAGCCTCCCACCTGACACATCTGGCTATTCTCCTCAAATGAGGGTATCACGAGCATGCATGGCATTATAGCGCCTTTCCTCTGTGCTCTGGGGGACCGGGAAAGGCCAGCAGCTAAGCGGGTAGCCACTATCACCTGCCACATGTAATGATATGATTGCTGTTACAAGGAATAGAACGGGTCATAGGAAACAGTGAGGGTTCAGCCAGTCACCTTATCAGCAAGCCAGCCGTTACCAAAGCCAAAGCTACTTTCCCTCAAAATAAATGTATCACGAGTTGAGCCAGGCCACCAAGCCACCACATTTTTCTTTCTCATCTTGGCATCACAGATGACTTGTGTGTTAATGGAATGTCACTTCTAATACTTAACAAAAGCAGCTCCATTCTCGCTAGGCGCCCTTATTGCAATATGAGTGCAGATAATTTTGCTTTGATATAAACTGACAATATAAAGTGACAAAAAACCTAAAAAAGTATTTATATGTTTATAGTTTTATAGCAAGTGTGGACAAACATTTCCGGTGGCAGGCTGAATTACTGATAATGACTTGTATCTATCAATTATATAGTGCCTTTCATATCTATCTATCTATCTATCTATCTATCGATCTATCTATCTATCTATCTATCTATCTATCTATCTATCTATCTATCTATTATATAGTGCCTTTCATATCTATCAATTATATAGTGCCTTTCATATCTATCTATCTATCTATCTATCTATCTATCTATCTATCTATCTATCTATCTATCTATTATATAGTGCCTTTCATATCTATCAATTATATAGTGCCTTTCATATCTATCTATCTATCTATCTATCTATCTATCTATCTATCTATCTATCTATCTATCTATCTATCTATCTATCTATCATATAGTGCCTTTCATATCTATCTATCGATTATATAGTGCCTTTCATATCTATCTATCTATCTATCTATCTATCTATCTATCTATCTATCTATCTATCTATCTATCTATCTATCTTTCATATAGTGCCTTTCATATCTATCTATCTATCAATTATATAGTGCCTTTCATATCTATCTATCTATCTATCTATCTATCTATCTATCTATCTATCTATCTATCTATCTATCTATCTATCTATCTATCTATCTATCTATCTATCTATTGATAGATGCCAAATGCAATGCACATGTCTCTGTTTTGTGCCATTTGGAGTGTGAATTGTTAAAGAAGTGTTAATGTTTGTGATGTGCCATCTGTTTTAATAGCAATTGCAATGCATTTTGTTAATACAAGTGCTTGTGGTTCGCCGTGTGCTGGAATGCAAAAATGTCAGGTATATGTCTCTATTAAATGCCACTTGAAAGGGGAAAATCAAAGCAGTGATAATGTTTCTGATGCGCCTTTTGTTGGAATGCCAAATGCAATGCATATGCCTCTGTTTAATGTTGTTTCGTTGTAAAATGTGTGATGCACCATCTGCTATAATGACAAATTCAATGTATTTGCGTCTATTTTATGTAATTTGCTGTGGGATGTGTAAAAGCAGTGCTAATGTTTGTGATGCACCATCTGTTGGAATGCCAAGTACAATGCATATGACTCTATTTTATGCCATTTAGTTTGGGATTTGTAAAAGCAGTGTTAATTTTTGTGATGTACTATGTGTTTGAATAACAAATGCAATCCATTTCATTACGACAGATGTTTGTGACTCACCATCTGTTAGAATGTAAAATGCAATGCACATGTCTCTATTACATGCCATTTGGAATGGGATTTTTAAAAGTAGTGTTAATGTTTGTGATGTGCAATGAATATGTTTTAATATTATGCAGTTTAGTATGGAATTGTAAAAGCGGGGGCTTGCAGCCGTATGTGCTATAAAATTAATGATGCCATGAGCACAGCAGGATTACAAAGCCTTAAAAATAAATCTAGAGTTATGCGTAGATGGTGGAAATCAAGCAAAAATTGTAAAACTGGTCTGGAGATACCTAAAAGATTAAAATTCACCACAAAAGATGGCATCATGAGCTGCATATCTGGTGCAGTCCACACTTGTATACACACAAATGTACACTCACTGAGTAAATAATTAGGAAAACCTGCGCAGCTGCTAAGCCATGCAATTTTCTTCTCAGCCAATCATGTGGCAGCAGCACAATGCATAAACTCCTGCAGATACAGGTTAGGCACTTCAGTTAATGTTCACATCAAACAGTAGAAAAGGGAAATAAATGTGATCACAGTAATTTATATCGAGGTGTGATTATTGGTGCCAGATGGGCTGGTTTGTGTATTGACCCCCTTATTCATTTATATTTCATTGTATATCTAACATAGTATTTCATATGCCACCGTCCTTCCATAAAAAAGAATAATTAAAATAAGACGTTTCGTTACAGAATCACAAGTTAGCAAATCAAATTAACCAGAATCATTAGACTGATTCTCGGGTAGTGACTCGTTCATGGATCAAATGAGTCAAGACATCGTGAGTCGGGCGGTTCGCGCGCATGCGCTTGAAACGTCTATACGCGAAACGGAGGGCGCTGACGACTTCACGCAGGAGGAACTCGCATGAGCTTCCACCGAATCGACTTGTTCTTCTTCACCAATTGGTCCACAGACAACGAATCGTTCGCGGAGCTCCCATCACAAACTGACAGCTCACCGGCACACAACGCATTGTCGTTCAAAGAATCTTTGATCTAAAACAGTGCGATTGTTGCCTCGCAGCACCCCGTATTTGCCGTGATCTCGAGGGTTCTATTCAATAAGGGCGTGCACAAAAAGGCGACCTTCAAAAGGGCGACCTCAATTGGGCGCGGAGAATAAAAGCGCACATAAATAAAAGCGATCTTCAAAAGGGTGACCTCAATTGAGCGCCGAATAAAGGCGCGCGTAAATAAAGGCGAGCTTCAAAAGGACGACCTCAATTGAGCGCCGAATAAATTAAATTAATTGTCCTTGATTATGCTATTAGACCGCATCTCAAATATCTACGTGGCATTGCACATAATCTACAGCTTCAAGTGTATCTTGCTTTCACCTTTTTATACATTCAGTCATTGCCTTAATCTAATTTTCTGCAATTTTGAAAACAACGAAATATAGAGAACTTTAGAAATAGTTCGTTAGAAGTAGTTCGTTAGAAGTTCATGCATTAATTAATTGGATGTTTTAATATTCTTGCTTTCACCTTTTTATACGTTCAATCATTGCCTTTATCTAATAAATTTTCTGTAATAATTTTGTTGCGTTTGCCTTTATTCGCTGCGCCCAATTGACGTCATCCTTTTGAAGCTCGCCTTTATGTGCGCGCCCTTATTGACGGATACCGATCTGGAGCCCTGTGACTAAGCGTTTTGTTCCCAAAATTAAAATTGAAGATGATCTTCTACCGTGGAAGAAATCTAAGGGCAAAAAAATATTAACAGGAATGGGAGAAGTGGATTGATCTCAAGAAAGATGATTTTGAGGGTGGCTGAAGGGGAATTGCTGTAGTTTTATATTGAAGTTTTTTTTTTTTTTAATACTGGGATTTTTTGGGGATCCCTCATTGCACATACAGATTCAATCTATATGTAAAATGAAATTTATAGGGGGTCTGTGAGAAGACAGTTATTGTGAGCTGTATGTAACATGCTTTCAGCTTTTCCATCCATCCATCCATTTTCCAACCAGCTATATCCCAACACATGGTCACGGGGGTCTGCTGGAGCCAATCCCAGCCAACACAGGGCGCGAGGCAGGGAACCAGCCAATCCCAGCCCACCGCAGGACACACACCCACCAAGCACACACTAGGTACAATTCAGAATCGCCAATCTATCTAACCTGCATGTCTTTCGACTGTGGGAGGAAACTCACGCAGACACGGGGAGAACACTTTCAGCTTTTACGTTTTAGTAACATGCATTTGGTTAGTAGACGCTTTTATCCAAGGCGACTTACAAATTTTAACATAATTACGTTTTATTTATTTGTATATTTATTTTTGTACGATGAATAGACAAATTGCACCCCCAGAAAATGTCATCCACTATAACTTCACTGCTAAACATTGTTGTGACTTGCTGGACTTCTTCAATTCTAAGAATCGGGTTATTGCCTTGCATAAAATGACATGCTTTCCTCTCTTTATCCATATTCCCTTAACAAATGTCTAATTGTCAGAAGTCAATCTACTAACTGGAAATGACATTTCTGAGCTTATAACAAAATCCAGTTCCTCTACTTGTCAGCTGGACTCAATACCTGGTGGTCTTGTTAAGTTCCGCTTGCCATACATTTCTTATTTAGCGCGGGTAGTGCTGCTGCTTTGCAGTAAGGAGATTGTGGTTTTGCTTCTTCGGGTCCTCCCTGCATGGAGAGCGAAGTAGGGAGAGAAGCGCTATGTAAATATAAAGAATTGTTAATATTATTTTTGATAACCTCTATAATGAACTCTTCCCTTGCTTTCATCATGGTTCCTCTTTCATTAAAAATGGCTTCAATTACACTAATGTTGAAAAAAAAAAACGGTTTAAACCCTGAAACGTTTTGTAATTACTGACCGATTTCTAATCTCCCATTTATACTTGAGAAGACAGTTGCTTCTTAACTTCAGTCCCATCTTTAATAAAACAAACCTGTTGGAACCGTTTCAATCCGGCTATCGTCGGAAACATAGCACTGAAACCTCCTTGGTCAAAATTACAAAATGATCTTCTCCGGGACAGCAGACCAGGGACGTGCGGTCAGGGGAGGTAGGTGAGATCCTTATGAAAAGTAAAAAAAAAATAATAATAATGATAACATAAAATAAACGTGTCCACTGGTTTGTGCTATAAATTTGTTTTCTGTATGATTCCAGTAATTGTGATCTTCTTTATAGTCAAAATCTCTGAATTGGCGCATTTCCTAATCAAATAGAGGGGAGAAACGGGAGGTGCGGCTGCAACAAGCCTCCCCTCACCTGGGACTGTGCTCTCCATCACATACTGCAGGGTTGACTGTCGCGTGCCTGTCGCTGTCTCTCTGTATGTCACCAATATAATGTTTGCAGACACGTTTATTATACACCCTGACTTTCCACAGTCTGGCTTATATCTTTAATGAATGTGTGTGGCATATTTAGTCTTGCCGATCAGCAGTGAAAAAGCACAAGGCGAGGCAGACAGTACCGTGCCGCCCTGAAGGGGGCGCATGTGAGCCCAACAGGTGCCCATTGCTGTTGTTCTTCTGCGCAGAGGCGCCAATAAGTTAGCGATATCAGAAAGTCAAGTGCACTGCAGCGGACCGTTTATTTTTATTTTTTGTTCCGACTGACTGCCAAAATGGAATATTAAGATTCTTAAAACAAAAGGAAAATAAGAAGGACTTTTACAAGAAAGTCTTTCTCTCTCCGCTCTCTCTGCTCTCTCTCTGCTCTCTCTCTCTGCTCCCTCTTTCTTTCTCTCTCTGCTCTCTCTCTCCACTCTCTCTCTCTCTTTCTCTCTCTGCTCTCTCTCTCTCTCTCTCTCTCTCTCTCCACTCTCTCTCTCTCTGCGCTCTCTCTCTCTCTGCGCTCTCTCTCTCTCTTTCTCTCTGCTCTCTCTCCCTCTCTCTCTCTCTCTCTTTCTCTCTCTCTGCTCTCTCTCTCTTTCTCTCTTTCTCTCTCTCTCTCTCCACTCTCTCTCTCTGCTCTCTCTCTCTCTCTTTCTCTCTCCGCTCTCTCTCTCTTTCTCTCTCGCCGCTTGCTCTCTCCACTCTCTCTCTGCACTCTCTCTCTTTCTCTCTCCACTCTCTCTCCACTCTCTCTCTCTGCTCCCTCTCTCTCTCTCTCCACTCTCTCTCTCTCTCTCTCTCCGCTCTCTCTCTTTCTCTCTCTCTGCTCTCTCTCTCTCTCTTTCTCTCTC